>NW_015388013.1:266830-279376 GCF_001527695.2 Protobothrops mucrosquamatus
TAAGTCATGTTTTGCGAAGGGGTCAAATACTTATTTCACTCATTAAAATGCAAATCAATTTATAACT
Source organism: Protobothrops mucrosquamatus (assembly GCF_001527695.2). NCBI lineage: Eukaryota > Metazoa > Chordata > Lepidosauria > Squamata > Viperidae > Protobothrops > Protobothrops mucrosquamatus. The sequence continues at coordinate 266,898 of NW_015388013.1, forward strand.
TTTTTGAAATGCGGTTTTCTGGATTTTTGTTGTTATTCTGTCGCTCAATTTTAAATAAACCTACCTTTAAAATTATAGACTAATCATTTGTTTGTCAGTGGGCAAAATTAGGTACAAAATTAGTCAGTGGGCAAAATTAGGTACAAAATTAGTCAGTGGGCAAAATTAGGTACAAAATTAGGTGATCAGATACTTTTTTCCCCTCACTGTATGTTCATGATCAGTATGGCTTGCACCTTTTCAAGGTTCATCTCTATTTCTTTGTAGGAGATACAGTACCCTAGTTCAGGGGTCCCCAACCCCTGGTCCATGGACCAGTACCGGGCTGCGGCATGCCAGCAACCAGTCCGCACAAATAAAGCCCCATCTGCGAGATGTAGGCAGCACACAAAACCACGCACCGTCTGGTCCATGGAAAAACCTTTCTCTATGGAACCAGTCCCTGGTGCCCAAAAGGTTGGGGACTTCTGCCCTAGTTAGTCAGTTTGTGGAATTCACACTTAGAATGTTTAGCACACAGCTGGGCGGTGCGGAGCTTTTTCAGTATTGCTGTAACTAGTTTCACATGCTCTGCCATGGTCTCCGTGTAAGTTAAAATGTCCAAATGTACTAGGATCCCTTTGTATAAGTACTCATGTAGGATCTCATTAATTAGCTACATGAAGATGGCAGGGGCGCCCTGTAGTCCAAAGGGGATCACTTGGATCCTAATTGGAAGCATCCTAATGGGTAGCGGAATGCAGTTTTCCATTCGTCCCCTTAATCCTTACTCCATAGTACGCCTCTCACAAGTCTAGTTTAATAAGAACTTTCCCTTGGCCAGATGGGTCAACATGTCTTTCATTAGAGGCAGGGGGTAAATGTTTTCAATGCAGATTGCGTTCAATCCCTAGTGGTCTATGCACAGCAGAAAGATCCGTCTTTTTCCCCCCAGAAAAGGACAGGGATGGCCATCCGTGGTTTGGTAGGCTGTATGAACCCTTGCTATAAGTTTTTATCTTTAAATGTCTGGAGCTTCTCGAGCTCCCTTGGAGTCAGGGAGTACAGCTTATGTTTGGGTAATTGGCAATTGGCAGTATTTCTGTGGAGCAGTCTGTGGGGTAGTGAGGGGGAAGCACATCCAGTCCCTTCTCACTGAAAACTTCTCGGAAGTCCAGTACTACTTGGGGACTCAGGGGTCCAGTTTTAAGTGCTTCTGTGCCATGCCATCAACTTCCTTCTTCGCCTTCCTGCCCAGTGTCATGAAGCTGAGGGTAGCTAATCTCTCTTTGGGCTTCCTTTCAGGGTTCTTTTGCCGAATCTTAAAATCTTCCTGTCAGGCCCCATCAGATCATTATCGGGATGCTGCCATTCTGTTGGGAGGAGGGAATCTTTATTCTGTTGGGAGGGGGAATCTTTGGTTTCTGGGATGTATTTCTTTTCCTTTTTTCTTCTGCACTTTGATGTGTCACTTTGGGTGTGAAAAGGGGAGGAATGTGCCTGGGGCCATCTGCCTTATCTCTACTTCAGTCAGAAAAAGATGGAATGCCTGCAAACAGTGCTTTATCGCTCTTTCAACTTCCAGTTCCCATAACAACTCCGCATCTGTGGATTGGCTGGAAATGGACTGGGCAGTTGGGCACTTGGGTTTTTAAGAGAGGGGTTTAATGTAATATTTTTGTGTGGGAAATATTCAGATCTTGCCTTGCCTTTCTGCTTTCACTATCTGTCAATAAAAGTTCCTTTTGAAATAATGCCAGTTTCATGAGTTCTGCTTTCTTGGGAGAACTAGCTGAGGCAGGACCTTACATTAGGGAAGATTTGCAAAGTGGTCAATCCGGAGGGACAACAGGGGACCATGCACACAATGTCCAACCATGGCAGTGAGTAGGAGGAGGCTGAGTGCTGGGGGGAAACCTCCACAAAGACTCACCCTGATAAGAGCCCCTCCGAGTGGATGGATGTAGCTGCCATCATGGAAGATCCCCCAAAGCCAAGATGGTCCATTGACATGGGGAAAAAGGACGCCTGGGAAAGGAGGATCCAGAGTGTCACTCTCACCCATGGCAGCAGGAAGCCAGGCTGGAAGCGTGAGATGGAACTACTGTACAATGATGATGAGCTAGGGGAAGAGCTGAGCCAAGCCGACCGGCTGCTGAAACGAGCCATACATTTCATGATGGAAGCCTTCCAGAACCTGAAGCTGCAAGAAACCAGTGACTGCGGGAAAAAGAGCAAAGAATGGGCAGAGGAACCTGCATGCGGGGGAAGCAAGTCGCCAACCCAAGACAGAGGCAGTCTCTGTTGCTTCCGCAGAAAGGGCGACAACCACCCCAGCCACCCCATCTTGGATCATCCTAATAGGGGCGAATGCCCAAAGAACCGGTGGAAGGGGAGCCCAGTGGCTGGAGTTAAAGGCACCTCCCTGGATGTTACGTTTGATGGGGATCCTCAACAGTTGGGATTCTCGCCCATGTCCTCACATACATGCAGGAATACAGGCAAGACCTCCCAGTGAAGGAGCTAGGGTTAAGGTTGTCACCCTAGCCCCGTAAGGTGCCATGGCCAGATGCATGGTGACCCTGCACAATGCTGATGCATCAGAGGTCCAGAACTTTAACTGCTTCAGGACAGCGCTGAGGCGGTGTTTCGAAGACCCCTGGCTGATCACAGCACGAGACTGCATTAAGACGCGGAGGCAAGGCTGCTGCCTGGTAGCCAAGTACACTGAAGAATTCCGGGACTTGGCCTGCCGCCTCAAATGGCCAGAAATCCTGGTGAACTGTTTTAAAGATGGGTTATACCATGCCTGCATCACCCAAGGAGCCCCTGCCTGCTTCCACGACTGGTGCATCCTAGCCAAAGAAGCGGAGATCGACCAGGCATGGAACCAGTACTGCTCAGGCAGAGTGTGGAGGTGATCCCCACCAGAGAGGAAAAGGGAGGCAGCAAGACCTCTGGCAGCACTGCCGCGCTCAATGTGGCAAGGAAGGCCACTGGGCTGTGGAATGCTGCACGAAAACCCCCACAAAGAAAGGAGACCGACCATAAGGAGAAAACCAACCACACCTTTCTAATGCCCCAAAGACATGACCCTAAAGAGCACTAAGGTCGTAGAGTTCAGTCTCTCCCCAAAGCCAGGAGGGGGAACTCCGACCCCATCAGAGAAGGAACTGGGGATATGTGACAGTGACTACGATGACGACCCCCTGTTTCATCAGTAACCATGGCTATAGAATTGTTAATCCCAGGCATTGGGGGGGAAAGTAGCCCTAAAGGCCCTACTAGACTCCGGTGCACCAGATGCTTAATAAGCCTCACCATAGTGGGAAAACTGGCAGTCCGCGTGAGGAGATTAAAGAACCCAATTACGTTCTGCCAACTAGACGGATCCATTGCAGGAGGTGTCCCAGCCACCTTCATCACTGAACCCCTGGGCTTAACCATGGGGAGCCACTTCAATACTCTAACCTTTATAATGGCACCCGGCATGGAATGGCCCCTTGTCCTAGGCTTGGCTTGGCTGAAAAAATGGAACCTGCAGGTGGACTAGTGAGATGGGTGCTTAAGGTTCCCAAAGAACAGACAATCCTGTCCAACAACCACAACCATTGGGTTCTTTAATTAGACGAATTGTGCCAGTTCATAGATAAAAATTTGGCTCGGGGTTTTCTCCAGTCGGCCAGACCCAGGGTGGCAGCCCTGGTGCTGTTCTGCGAGAAGAAAGATGGGCCTCTTCATCTCTGCGTCGATTAATGGGGCCTGAACACGGTATGCATGGAAAATGTGTACTGCTTGCCCACTCATGAAGGACATGCTGTCCCACCTCTCTAATGGGAAGGTGTTTTCCAAACTGGATTTACTGGAGGGTTATTACCGGGTCAGAATTATATAAGGAGACAAATGGAAAACTGCCTTTAACTGCCCCCTGGGTTGCTTTCAATTTAAGGTGCTCCCATTTCGATTACAAGGAGCACCTGCAATGTTTATGCAACTGATAAACGAAGTGCTATATGAGCCTGTATAAAGGAGTTTTGGTGTACCTGGACAATATATTAATCTACACTGAAATGAAAGCTGAACATGTAAAATTGGTCATCATCCTAAGAAAGCAGGACTCGTGGAAGCAGTTTCTTCCAAAAGGAACTTTTATTAGGAGAAGCTGATAGCAGGCTTGATAGGCAGGATCTGAGGGTTACCCAATAGTTTGTCCGGCCATTTTTAAAAAGCCAATCCTCAGGTGTTAGGTCCGCTGTGGGAAAGGAGCTGATAACACAAGCCATTCCCAGGCTTGCAATGATGTTGTTGGGTCTTCACACCTTCCCTTCCATAGTGAGAGATAAGCCAGATGACCGGAGGCACATTCATTTCTCACCCCAAGGTAACATCAAGGGAGAGACAGTTCAAAGAGCAAGTATGCAGGAATACTGGAAAAGATACATTGTAGTGAAACAGAGAAATAAAGAGACAGCCCGAAGCATCTTCCCCCCTTCCCTTTAGGAGAATGGCAGAACCATTAGCAAGGAATAGAAAGAAATAAAATAGATCTCCCCCTCAAGTATAAGATGGGTTCTGACAGTGGCCCTAAACAAACTCCTTGCAATAAAGCTTATGCCAAACTTTCAAAAAAAAAAACCTAGGCCTTCAGCTGAGTTTTATAAAACTTTTTCGCTTTAGGCCTCCGCCACCGTGTGCAAAAAAAAAAAAAGGTTCAATCAATCAATCAATTTCAACTTCTTGCGGGGAAAAAAAATCTTGCAAAGTTGGAATTGATTGATTGAACTTTTTAGTCCCACCCAGTCTGCCATTACCACCAAAGCCACACACACCCAATGGGCCACACCCACTCAATGGCCCACACCCACCCAATAGGCCACACTCACCTGGCACCCGACGATACATAAGTGGGTTTTGGGTTACAGCTTGGGCACTCGGTCTCTAAAAGGTTCACCATCACTGACCTAGGCTACCAGATCTTGCATGAGGGGGTGGAAATGGACCCAGAGAAAGTATGAGCCATTTTAGAATGGGAAACGCCGTGCACCAGGAAGCAACTGCAAAGCTTCTTGGGCTTTGCCAGTTTGTGTAGGCAGTTCATTCCCTCCTTTGTGCAGATTGCATTTCCTATTACAATTTTTTTGAAAAGAAGAGGATACATAAGCCGAAACCTAACCAGCCACTAAAGTGGACTATATGCTAATATTGGATATTATTGCTTTGACAAAATATGCAGAACTGTCTGGTATTTTTAGAGTTGACTTAGATGATGCTGGGAGGGGAGGAGAAAGAATGTTTGAGGAGAGTAATTGCACGGGCTACAGAACAGAAGTGAACCGTTGCCTCCCAGGCTGATTGGAGAACGTAATTTATGACTGCAAAATAGAGGAGGGAATAGGCTGGAATGTTATGTGCAAGGGAGGGGAATTCAGATCTTGTCATCCATCCATGCCGTGCTGACACTCTGTTACACAAAATACTTTTTAGGATAAGCAATGCCTGGAAGTTCTTTGAAGTGTTTCATTAGTTGGAACCATGACATCATGCCAAGATCTAAATTATTTTCAAATGACCTGGGTCCTGAACTCCAGCCGCTGTCTCTAGACTTGGGAGAAGCTGGCAAAGATTCAGGAGAAGATTTCAGAAATGGAGAAAGGAAAATTGCCTGAAGCAAACAGCCTGGCATCAGCTGCTACCCTGGGGGGGAGCGACAGCCAAGATGCCGGGGGAGGTAGAGCTTTGGCAGAATTCCAAGCTGGATAAAACCCCCAAAACAGACCGGTGGAGAGCTATCAGATCATCTGCCACTGAAGGTTCGGGTGAGTCAATGGAAAGATTTGAAAAGTAGAGGTGAGAAGCAGAAATCAACTCCTGCAGAGAGGAGCCTACAGCCCCTCCATTGCAGATCAGACAGCCTTCCAGACCCTGTCTTCCTCTGCCAGGGACTCCACCCCTGAATAGAGAGGGAATCCCAGTCTGAGGCCTCTGCAGCAAAGGGGAGTTTGGCATCCCCCGCAGGTGGATGGTCAGCAGCCTCTGAGCTTGCCACAGCTAATAGAGGCCTTGCAACAGCTTGGGGTGGTGCAGAAGCCAGGAGATCAGCAGCTGGTGGAAGGACGACCACAGCAAGGAGATTGGTCACTGCCCCCGAATGTACAGCAACCGCTGAGGGGCCTACAGCGGCAGGGGGCGTGGCCACAGCCCCTGAATGTGCAACCCCTGGGTATGAATCAGCAACCAGGATGGGGCCAGCAACAACTGGGAGGGCAACGAGCGCAGTGGGGAGCCCAGCAGCCATTGAACCAGCAGCCAGGATGGGGCCAGCAGCAACAATCACAGTGGGGGCCCCCAACAGCCTATAATTGCACCACCTTTCAGAACAACCTTCGATGGGGACCCAGAAAAGCTGATTTTTTTCCTCAACCAAATGTGCTCTCATTTGAACCGCTGGGCCTATCTCTACCCAGATCCAGGCGTCATGGTAGATGTGATTGCGTCCAGCCTAGAGGGAAAAGCATCCGAATGGCTGAGCAATTTATATAATGAGCAAGCCCCCGAATTGGAGGACCCTCACTTCTTCCTCCTAGGGCTGAGAGAAAGATTTGAGGACCCATCCATTGGTCTCAAAGCAAGAGAACAAATCCACAAAATAAAACAAGCCAGCAGGCCTGCCCTGGAGTACGTGCGAGAGTTTCGCAAGATAGCAGGTCGAATAGAGGGGTGGCCTGAGTAATTCCTAATCTATCACTTCATTGAGGGATTAGACAACCACCTCTCTCAGGCCTGCATCTATCGAGCAGTACCTGATCAGCTGCAAGAATGGTACCAGGCAGCGGTGAAGCTAGATGTTCAGCTCGCCTGCTATAAGAAGCCTCCCCCACCTGAATCCGAGCAGCAGCCAGAGCAACCCGAACAGCAATCACCCTCACGAAAACCTCCAACTACTGCGATGGCTGAAAGACCCAGGTCATCTACAGGCCCGTCAATTAAGTGTTTCCGGTGCAGATAGGAGGGACATCGAACAGCAAACTGTTCAGTTCTCTACCCCTGACTACAGAGCAGACCAGAACCAGAAGCGAGAAGGAAACCTCCCCGTTGCTAATGAGAGAAAAATCCAACTGGGTCACGCAGGAACCTGTTGCCCAGATTACACCCCCCAAACAGGAGGACACCGGGACTCTGGGTGGACCCGCCCCTGCTCTACCCTCCTTTGACAGTGACAATGAAGGAGAGAACGACCTGATGGTGAGTCGACAACATCCCACCTTTTTCACTGCCTGCCAAACTTATAATCCCTAAGTCGGGGGCACAAATAGACTTAAACGTGCTAATCAATTCTGGATGCTCCCGTTGCATCATTAGCTTGCCATTTGCCATGAAATTGGGCATACGGGCAAAACTGCTCTCCAAGCCCGTGAGGTTTGAGTAAGCCGATGGCTCCCTGATGGGAGGGACTCTTGTCACGCAATTAACTGAGCCCCTACACCTAGAAATAGGTGAGCACTGGGAGTTTATTCGCTTCCTGGTGGCTCCAAAAATGACTGAGGCTGTGATCCTAGGACTAACCTGGTTGGACAAATGGAAACCGTTTATCTGGTGGGAGAAAGGAATGAGAACTGTGAGATTACCTATAGGGCCTAAACCCCCACTGATTCAACCGACGTTGCGGGGCACTTTAGGCCACCTAATTAGCGAGCACACATGGCTGCTTCACCGCCACCAGGCGAACCACTCATCCCCAGTGAATACCGGGACCTAGCGGAGGCATTTAGTGAAAAAGAATGCGATGCCCTGCCCCCTCACAGATCCAATGACTGCTCTATCGAACTGGTGCCAGGAGCCAAACTCCCACGACCGAGAATGTACGCTATGTCCCCCCTCGAAATAGAGGAGATGCAGTGATGTGTGAACAAAAACCTAGCGAGGGGTGGGGTGATCATTGAACGGGCCAAATCTACCGTGGGAGTCCCTTTGTTATTCAAAGAAAAAAAGACGGTTCTCTTCATCTTTGTGTGGATTACAAAGGTCTGAACTTGATGAGTTTGGAAAATAAATACCCCCTCCCCCTCCTGAAGGACTTACTAACCCACCTGGCTAAGGGGAGCATCTTCACTAAATTAGACCTGAGAGAGGCATACTACCGGATGAGAATAAAGGAGACAAGTGGAAAACTGCCTTCAACTGCCCCATGGGGAGCTATCAATTCAAAGTCATGCCATTTGGACTACAGGGGGCCCCAGCCGTATTCATGCAGTTGATTAATGAGGTCCTACATGTTCACTTGTACAAAGGGGTTCTGGTGTATCTTGATGATATCCTGATATATAGCACGAATATGACTGATCGCATAAAGCTGGTGACATCATAAAACCTAGAGGCACTGAAAACTCCCCGCAAATTGTTCCCAAAGCAAGTAGGGTGGACACAGTACTTTAACCCTTTCAACTTCACTCTAAAGTACATACCGGGAGGAAAAAACATCCTAGCTGATGCGCTATTAAGATTGCCCCAGTACAAAAGTGAACGCGAAGAGGTTAATGAGGCAATTATCTCAACTCACGCCTCGAAGAGTCCCTAATCCTGATGACCCTGGAGTAAAGAAAATAAAACAGGAGCTCCCCACCGATCAATGGTTCAAAGATAATCAAACCTCCCTAACATGCAGGGATGGTTTGGCTTACAAGGGGGGGGGGAAACTGTATTTGCCTGAAGCCCTCTGTCTTAATGCTCTCAAACACAGCCATGATGTAAAACAGGCTGCACACTTTGGATATTTGAAAACCCTACACCTCACCCGCCGGCAATTTTGGTGGCCGGGGCTGAAACGGGATGTGGAAAACTATGTAAAAAGTTGTACCGTATGTGCCACAATGAAAAGAATCCCAGGGGAAAGCCCTGGGTTACTGCAGCCGGTGGCAGATCCTTCTCAACCATGGGAAGAAATAGCTATGGACTTTATAGTAGACCTACCTGAAAGTAGAGGAAATACTGTTATCTGGACTGGGATAGACTTGTTCTCAAAGCAGGCTCATTTCATCGACTGCAAAGGACTCCCATCTGCCCAACGACTAACCAAATTATTCCTGAAACATATCTACCGGCTGCATGGTGCCCCTAAGCGAATAATTTCAGACGGGGTTGCAGTTCACAGCGAAGTTTTGGAGGAGTTTTCTTAAATTAATTGGATCATCTCAAGGCTTATCATCTGCTTTTCATCCGGCCACCAATGGGGCTGCAGAATCTGCTAACAAAATGGTGGAGCAATATCTTAGATGCTACGTTTCTTACCAACAGACAAACTGGACTGATCTCCTCCCTTTTGCGGAGGTGGCATACAATAATTCTGTGCACAACAGCACCGGCTACATGCCTTTTAGAGTGGCCACAGGAAAAGAGTTCAGCCCAATACCTGAATACCCTCAGGTGCCCTCCGCCTCCCAGACACTCGATCAATGGGTGAGGGGGTGGGAAGAAGTTTGGAGAAACACGAAAACTGTGTTAAAAAAGTCTTCCGAGACCTATAAAAAGCAGGCTGATAAAAAGAGGGTTTCCCAAAGAACATTCCAAGTTGGGGAAAAGGTTTATCTGTCAACTAAATATTTACGCCTCAAATTGCCCAGCAAGAAATTAGGACCAAAGTTCTTGGGGCCTTTCTCCATCGTAAGGATTATCTACCCCATCACAGTCGAATTGAAACCCCCTAGGCTTTTAGGGAGCATTCACCCTGTCTTCCATTGCAGCTTGTTAAAACCTTGACAGGGCTCCACTTTAAGACTTCCTCCTAAGAAGGCACCCGGGCCCCTCGTGGTAGCGGGTCAGACTCACTATGAAGTGAAACATATTCTTGACTCTAGAATTTTTAAAGGGAAATTGCAATATCTAGTACAATGGAAGGGTACTCGCTGTCCGAAGCTACGTGGATGAAATCTAGCGATGTGAAGGCTGACCGACTCATCAAAAAGTTTCATGAGAAAAACCTCAACAAACCAAGTGATAATCTCTGACATATGCTTTTGTTTACATACAGGACCTATCCTTTTTGTAAGGGGGGGCGGATGTCAACGCTACTAATATTGGATATTATTGCTTTCACAAGATATGCAGAACTGTCTTGTATTTTTAGAGTTAACTTAGATGATACTTGGGAGGGAGGAGAAAGAATGTGTGAGGAGAGTAATTGCGCAGGCTACACAATGGAAGTGAACCTTTGACCCCCAGGCTGATTGGAGAATGTGATTTATGACTGCAAAATAGAGGAGGAGAATAGGCTGGAATGTTATGTGCAAAGGAGGAGAATTCAGATCTTGGCATCCATCCATGCCGTGCTGACACTCTGTTACACAAAATAAAGACTTTTTAGGATAAACAATGCCTGGAAGTTCTTTGAAGTGTTTCATTAGTCAGAACCATGACAGACTATGGAATGCCAAGCCGCATTCGAAAATTTGAAAAGACTTTTTTCTGTTGAGCTGGTACTGAGGCATCCAGACTCAGAGAGACCATTTGTCATTCAGGCCAATGCTAGCAATGTGGCCGTAGGTGTTGTACTGCTCTAGGAAAACAAAAAGGGCCAACTGCAGCCTTATGCATACACTTCAAAAAAGTTGACAGAGACCAAACAACACTGGGCGGTCTGGGAAAAGGAAGCCTATGCAGTAAGGTGGGCCTCCTCATTTTCTAGAAGGGAGTAAAATCTCTTTCCAAGTTTGGACTGATCACAAAAACCTAGAAGCATTGAAAACCCCAAGGAAGCTGTCTACCAAGGCAGCACTGTGGGTCCAACACTTTCAGCATTTCAATTTTACCTTCTGCTGTTTACCAGGAGGAAAAAATTTCCTGGCGGACACCCTATCTAGGCTGCTGCAATATAACAGTGTAAAAGCCAAAATAATCAAACATCTGCTCCCAGTGCAGCAATTAGCAGCCCCAGTAATCAAGAGGGCACAATTGAAAGGCATCCCACCACCAGACAACACTGTCACCTTGGTCTTTAAATAAGTCCTGGAAAAGGACGAATAGTTTCTTAGTCATAAAAACCTCTGCTCCATGTGGGAGGGGCTAGCATGGGTAGGAGGGGAGCTGTACATTCTGGCCAGCCAGAGACTAAAGACTATGCAAACATGCCATGACTCAAAGGTGGCGGGACATTTCAGGTGTGTAAAGACCCTACACCAGTTAAAAAGACAATTTTGGTGGCCTATCAAAAAGGACATTGAGGGTTATGTGGCTAGCTGCCCTACATGTGTAGCAGCAAAACGGATACAGGGGGAAATGCTTGGCCTTTCAGCACCCTAGCATCCCAAAATGAATGGGTTCACAAGAAACATGTTCGATCCCCTAGGTTACTCAAGCGTTTTCATGCACGTTACCTGGATAAGCCTGATTAATCAATGGATTTTCTTTCTCCACTTTATTATTTTCTGTTCTTCCAGGTGGATTTCTCTTTCTTTTAAGGGGAGCGGTAGATCAGGCCCCTCAGATCAATATCGGCATGCTGTCATTCTGTTGGGAGGGGGGAATCTTTATTCTGTTGGGAGGGAGGAATCTTTGGGTTCTGGGATGTGTTTGTTTTACTTTGTTCTTCTGCACTTTGACGTATGCCTTTGGGTGTGAAAGGGGGGAGGAATGTGCCTGGGGCCATCTGCCTTATCTCTACTCTGGTGAGAAGAGGATGCAATGCCTGGGAATAGCGCTTTATCATTCTTTCAACTTCCAGTTCCCATAATAACTTTGCACCTGTGGATTGGCTGGAAATGGACTGGGCAGTTGGGCACTTGGGTTTTTAAGAGAGGGGTTTAATGTAATGTTTTTGTGTGGGAAATATGCAGATCTTGCCTTGCCTTTCTGCTTTCACTATCTCTCAATAGAAGTTCCTTTTGAAATAATGCCAGTTTTGAAGAGTTCTGCTTTCTTGGGAGAACTAGCTGAGGCAGGACCTTACACCTCCTTTTCAATTTACGTGGAGCTTCCACTTCAGAAGCCATGCTAAACCCATGCCTGGTGCCACAATGAAGATTAGGGTCTTTATGGGCCCCACTTCTCATCTCTATTGGTTCAGTGACAAATGTCGTGAGGGGACAACTGGCAGAAGGTCACTGGCACCTCAAGCTCTCAGTCACAGACCAGACTTCTCAACTAAACTAGGGCTGACCAGGTATTTGGAATGGCCTGAGTCCAAGAGGGCAACCAGTTTTCCCTTATGCCCCGAGGAGGTCACCACCAGTTCTATGGGGACGGTCATGGGTGTCATGGGGCAATTTACCAATGGATTGTTATTATTTTTATTTATTATTTTATTTATTAAATTTTTACCCCGCCCTTCTCCTTGCGGACTCAGGGCGGCTAACAGCCTAATAAAAACAAATACAAAAGTACAAAAATACTACCATTAAAACGTAATTAAAAGGAAATATTAATTTGGCCTTTGTTATTTTAAAAATTGTTTTAAAACCCAACTAAAAAACCCCTTAGGCCAGTCCTGCCAGCTTAAATAGCCATGTCTT
>NW_015388013.1:280000-294746 GCF_001527695.2 Protobothrops mucrosquamatus
TAGGACAGAGGAATAACCCCTGTCCCGGGCCCTCCAGAGATCATTCACCAACGTGACCAATGCCGTTTCCGTGCTGTATCCCGGCCTGAAGCCCGACTGGAGCGGGTCCAGATAGACTGTTTCCTCCAGGTGCCGAGGGAATTGCTGCGCAACCACACTCTCAACAACCTTCGCCACAAAGCGAAGGTTGGAGACCGGGAGACCGGGCGATAGTTAGCCAATACATCTGGGTCCAGGGAAGGCTTCTTAAGGAGGGGCCTTACCACTGCCTCCTTTAAGGCTACGGGGAAGACACCCTCCCGTAAAGAAGCGTTTATAATTCCCTGGAGCCAGGCTCGTGTACCCTCCCGGGCCGCCAATACCAGCCAGGTTGTCTGTGTCAGCGTTGCTCTCTGTTGCACTCCTAAGTGAGGCTGTCGGAATTCTTGCATCATCATCGGATGATGGGGTGAACTCAACAACCTCCACCCTTTCTAGGGCTGTGTCACATGTCCAGTTGGCGAATCCAGAAAAACAAACTCCTGGGACATTATTTTACCAAGAGTATAAACTTTACTGAATAAACCATATTGACACAGATGAAGTGAAATCAGCTAGCATAGTTAATCCCTCCCCTTTTTCTAAGGGTCAGCAATCACTTCTGTTCATTTTATTACGTGAACCAGTGAGCCATGCTAGACTATCTGCTGAATGTGTCCATGGGTTGGAGCGGTTGGAGCACTGTCTCATGGGAACCAACAATGCTCAAATGCAATTCCCCCCACCCTTGCATTCCATCCCACCTCCTCCTTTTCTTGTCAAGCTGCAAGTGAAGCGGAATATAGGTCCTGCAAATCAGTCTTGACAGGCCGTCTTGCGGGTTTTCTGGGTTGGCATTTACAAGTGCTGGGCTAGGAAGTGGGAATGTAATTATTGTGTTTGGTATGTTAATTTCCAGATTGCATTCTGTTTAGATTGTATTGTGTTGTTTTTATTGTGTACATTACCCAGAGTCACTGTGTTGAGCAAATTAAATATTATAAATAAACAATAACCCATTGTATATTAAAATTATATGTTAATAATATTGTATTAATTGGAATATATTTTAAATATTTAAGTACTAGGTACATGTGTATATATGAGTTACCTAGAAGTTTAGAATTTTGTAGCATGGATCTCGAATCAAGAGTAAATAAAATCTGTGTTATTGCTGTGATGATCAAAATAAGATTTGAAACACTTCTACTCTTTTTCATTTTGGCATCAATTCTTACCAGTTCTCAAAATGAATTGCTTTTGAAAAAAGTTTGAAAATAAACATATGAAATATATGTCAATATCATTAACACATTTTAGAAGCAGCCAAGATAAATACAGAGAAAATGTAGAATCAAAAGGTTAAAAGGACATTTGCCTACAGATGATGTTTGTTTGTTTGTTTGTTTGTTTGTATGTATGTATGTATGTATGTATGTATGTATGTGTGTATGTATTTATGTATTTTCAGTGGGATTTACTCCTGTATAATTGCAAAAATTGAAGTTTAAAACTTTAATTAACCAAATCCTTTATGAGACAATTCACAGAAAAAATATTCTCTGTATTAAAAAAATGTTTTTGGTGACTTAGTCTTTCCAGTTTATTGTCAGATAGAATATATTTATTGAAATAATAGTTTTTTCTTATACTACTTTCTTAGTAGCTGTATAGTCAGTAGATTACAGATTATGTATGAGATTGAAGATTCCCACAACTGATAATAGACATGGATGCTTGATGATGAAGATAAGGACAACAACTCTTTGTGACTAATTTTAGGAGAAAATGGAACCCACTATTGATACATGATACCAAATGGAAAACTGTTTTAAAGATGCTTATGCTAAGTAAGTTTCATTATACAAGTTTTTTTCTCCCCACTGATTTTTTAGTTGATTTGGAACATCTACGGACAGTAAAAATTGATAAACATCTTCAATTTTGCCAGGAAAGTCATTCTAGCAGTCATTTTGTATCAGCGAAGACAGGCGATTCTGTAAGTATTATGAATAATGTTATTTTAACAATATTGTCATTTTGCATTTTTGTGAATCTCCAGAGCTGGGTACCAATATTGCACATTCAATATCAACTTTTAGAACTGGGTTGTTCATTTTAGATATTTAGGATGTTATACTTCTCCAAAGTTGACTTTTTTTAAAAAAAAACATACTTTGTTTCATTGTTATTTAAAAAAAATAATTCTTGTGATAAGTGTGTTTGTTATCAAAGCAAACAGATCTTTGGGCATATTAACTTGTGTGTGTGTGTATGTGTGTGTACAGACACACATACACAATGATATTTCAGTTTTTTTAAATTTACAGACATTTCAACAATTCTGTTTTCATTTTGGCATTATGGGGTACTGAGTATAGATTAATGAGAAAAAATGAATTTCAACAATTGTAGAATCAGGCGGCATCGTGTGTGTGTGTGTGTGAGAGAGAGAGAGAGAGAAAGAGAGAGAGAGTAGTGCATTCAGAAAGTATTCAGACCCCTTCACTTTTATCAATTTTGTTATTGTAAGGGTTTGCCTCAACTAGATCTCCCAAGAAAGCACAATTCTTTAAACAGGCATTGTTTCAAAAGGAACTTTTATTGAGAGTTAGTGATAGCAATAGAGCAAAGCAAAGTCTGAAGAATTTGTGTGCGAAAAGTTACATCATAATGCCCATTCAGGACTCCTCCCCCTAGTGTCCAACCGTCCAGTTGAAATCCAGCCAATTCATAGATGCTAGGTTGTTTTGAGAACCTGGTAATTTAGCACCTATCTCAAGGTCTCACTTGCTTTCATTTCCCAACAGTCCCAGGCTCCGTTGTCTGGAGATAAGGCAGATGTTTTCAAGCCACATTCCTTTCTCACAAAGGGAGGACGTTTCAAAGAGGACAGAGCAGAGACAGGCAAATACATTCCCCAAGCAAGCATCCTCTCTGCCACCAAAATGAAACACATCAATCAGGTTTATTGGGATAGCCCTAAATACGTTAGGGCCTCTAACATATTTCTTATAAACCCACTTGTTTTCCGAGGCAGGAAGATCTTTCCAGGCAACTAGAACTGTGATGCTTGCGAGAGTCTAAAATGTTCTTGATCTCAAAATGCTGCTCACCTTCCACCATAATGGGTGGTGAAGGAGGAGCAGTGACAGGCCTTAACAGAGATGTGATCTCAGGTTTCAGCAGACTGCAGTGGAACACCAGATGGATTTATCGTAAGCTCTTAGGGAGTTCTAATTCCACTGTGCCAGGGTTTATAATGCACTTAATAGGGAAAGGGCCATTATACTTCAGTCCTAATTTCTTGGATGGTTGCAGCGATTGCAAAAACCTGGTGGAAAGGTAAACTCTATCCCCCACTCGGAAAGGCTTCGGTTCCATATGTTTTTTTTATCTGCCTGAGCCTTATATGCTGCCCTGGCTTCATCTAGAATTTTCCTAACAACCGACCAAATGTTCTGCAACTGATGAACCATTCCTTAAGGGAGGGAATGGCAGGTTTGCTAGCAGGCAGCTCAGGCATAGGGATGAAAGTCTATTCATTACCCACTTGGAAAGGAGTGAAACTGGTATTGGAGTGCACTGCATTATTATAGGCCACTTCAGCAAACGGCAACTAATCAGTCCAATTATCTTGCTGATAATTGATAAAAGAACGAAGGTATTCTTCTAGAACAGGAAAAAAGTCTCTTAAGCTGTTCGAATGCGGCTTGGCATTCTACAGTACACTTTAATGGCTGGCTGGGCTTCGGCTTATTTTCTCTCTTCATTTTCAGCAGATTTGTAATGAGGACTGCAATCTGTGCAAATGAGGGGATAAATTGTCTGTAAAATTTAGCAAACCCCAGAATGCTCTGTAATTGCTTTCTGGTGTAGGGAGGGGGCCACTCCAGGATAGCCCACACTTTTTCTGGATCCATGTCCACCCCCTTGTATGAAATGCTGTAGCCCAAATAGTCAATCCTATCTCAGTGGAATTCACATTTTGACAGTTTGGCATATAATTTGGCAGAGCGGAGCTTCTTTAGGGCCGCCCTAACTAGCTTCATGTGCTCTGCTTTGGCTTCGATGTAGATTAGAATATTGTCCAAGTACACGAAAAACCCCTTATACAGGTGCTCATGGAGCACTTCGTTTATCAGTTCCCACCCCCCCATCCCCACCCTAGCTTGATTTTTACGCATGTGCCTCACCCCCCTCGTACGGGGCTTATTTTTGGGGTAGGGCTTATATTAGGCGCATATGTAAAAATCAAGCTAGGGCTTATTTTCAGGATATGTTTATTTTTGGGGGAACATGGTATGGTATGGTATGGTATGGTATGGTATGGTATGGTATGGTATGGTATTCTATTCTATTCTATTCTATTCTATTCTATTCCATTCTATTCCATTCCATTCCATTCCATTCCATTCCATTCCTCTACCCTATCCCTATTCCTATCCCTATCCCATTCTATTGCACTTTTATAGCACCACTGTAACTCTGAATTTGTAACAATTGGCAGAATCAGGCTAGCATAATTGGAGTCTCTTGATCTTTGTTTTATATCTTTTTATACCATACTTTGATAAGAAGATAAAAAAATGTCCTCAAATCTTTATCAATTGTGATGGGGATTATCTTGCAGTAAATGGTAAGAATAGATAAAATTGATGAAAACAAAAGAATTTCCACAAAAATATTAGTAAAATTACTACTACAAAATTAGAATCTTTGAAGATAGCTACTGCTTGGGATAAATAGCCTGGGAAATTTAGCTGTTTTTCTAACTCTTCAGCTATCCACTTTTCTTTCTGTTTGCAGTTACAATTCAGGTTAGTGGTTGTCACCAATAAGGCTTTTCTGGCATGAGGGACTGGCTACCCCATGGGTTTTGTTTTCCCCATTCCACAGAGTATCAGAGTCAGCTTGATTTGGGTACCATCAATTAAGTGCTATCTTATGGGTCCCAAGAAGTGTGTCTTCTCTGTCGTGGAATCTGCCATTTGGAACACTATGTCCCCAATTCATATAGCCTTCAACTTGATCCTATATAATTTACTATTTTTTCATGTTCCGCTATTGTATGCTACTGTTAAATTGTTTCTTCTATGTCTTTTTTCAGATTTTTTTTCTTTTCCTGCCTAACTTTCACTTGTATTTTTCTGTCTGTTTATAGGTAATCCTTGACTTACACCATTCATTCAGTGACCATTCAAAGTTATAAAAGCACTGAATGGTGACTTTTGCCTGAAGTTACGTCTGCTACAGCATCCCAATATCTTTACCCCGCTGGATTGCCATAGGCCTTGGACCTCTTTCCCGCCCCACTGGGTTCCACACCCTCCTCCACACATCCAATCACAGCTCGGTCCATTTACCTTTTTTGTAGATCTCCTTTGGGAAGCAGCCATTCTACCACACGGTCTTCCTATATAGAGGCTCCATGGCACCACCCTGGAAGTGGGTGCCATTTTGAGAAGAGCTACAATTAATTTGGAAAAAAAAGGTGACCATTCTGCTTCTTGGCCTCCGAGCTGTGGGGATGGGTAGGGATGAGAGTTTGAGACCCAGCAGGATGCGGTCTGTGGGAGCCTAGTGGGGCAGGAAGTGAAGTATGGGTTCCCTTGGATGGGGAAGGCCTGGGGCAGGTCACACATGAGCTGAGCCACCCTGTGCTCTGCTATGTAACCCTTATGGTCACTTAACAGCCACAATAGGGAGAGTAGGGATTGGTAGTTAAGCAAGGTGATCATGTGGGCACCTTGTTTAACTGTCATCATGACTTGTGACTGTAATGGGCAGGATCCATTATAGTAAGTCAAGGACCATCAGTATTATTAATTCAAAGACTCAACTAAAACCTGGAAAACAACTGAGCAAGAATTCATTGCCTCAAAATTATTAAGGGACAATAACGATTGGTGGGGCCCTGTTTTGGCTGCTTTATTTACTTATATTAATAATTCAGCCCATTTCCCATCTGACTGAAACTATTATCATTCCATTCTATCTTAATGATCCAAGAGGAGCCTGAGTCCAACAAACAGTAGCAGAACTAACAGCACAGAGAATCCTATTTTATATTTAATAAAGTGATACAGCAAGTCATCTGATATAAGTACTTTACAAATAGATCTGTAAATATTGTAAAGTTGTCCTGATTTGTTGAAAACTACATTCCTTGATATTTTATAGGGTTTTTAAGTAACAAATACATGTGTCCAGCTTTTCTATGCATTGTTTGTGTAGAAAATATGCAAAAGTTATTTTTGCTAAATATATTGAGGCTCAATTAAATATCGGTTCATAATTCAGATATATATTCTGAATAAACTATGAAAGAAAATATTCTGACAAATTTGGCATAGATTTGGCTAAAGAATCATTTCAGAAATATACAGATAATTTCCCCATCATGTCTCACTATTTGTCATTCAAAAGTGATTTTTTGCTATGTTGGAAATAACTTTAGGATGTCTGTTTCTAATCATTTAAGTCTTTAATCTTTTTAAACAGGTGTTCCTGTGTTTTCAAGGAATTGCAGCTAACCTTGTTGATGTCAAATTAAACAGAGCAGAAATAGAGCAATTGCAGGTGATAATCCTAATTATTTACACACACACACACGTAAAAGTTCAACATTTTTGTTGTTGCATAGTGGGAAGACTACTACACACTATATCATTTTCCCTTAGACATATAGAATCACTTATTAAAATGTTCTCCTGTGTTGGAGTCCTTAGAGTAAGTAGCCAAGTTCAATAATATATAGCTGAATATTTTGAACATCAGGAAACCTGGCCACCAAGTTTCAGATCTTCACAAAAATGTAACTTGGTGACATCCAAGTTTATATTTTAAAATAGAATTAGTTTGTGACACTGATTCATAGAAGTTTTAAGAGAGCCTAGCCCTGTCAAAGAAGACCATTACTGATTAGTACCCTGATGCGTGAATCTTCAACTTCATAGGCTGCTTAGTTCTGAAAAGATTTGATAGGAGGGTAAAATGGAGAAGGTCTAGGACAACTTGCCATGGCCAAATTGCTCCAGCCAACTCGCCACAGGCAACTTGCCCCAGCTAATTTGCTGTGGCCAATTCATTGCAGGACAACTCGCAATGACCAACTCATCACAGGAAAACTGGCTACAGAACAAGAGTTACACTAATATCGAAGAAATGGTGGAATAAAATCATTAAAGAAAGAATGCCAAAGGAAGGACAAAATGAAATGTGAATGACAAAAATTAAAATAATTTTTAATTATTTTAAATAATTAAATTGAATTAGAGAATTGTCCTGCAGTGAGTTGTCCCATGGTGAGTTAGCCATGGCGAGTTGCCCCATTCCAAAATGGAGAAGCCTTTTGCCTTCATTCCATTTGCGTTCCTGGGTAAAATAAGATTTGTGGCTATCAAATAACTTCCTTCTTATTTTTAATGTGGCCAAAGTCTTGAGAATACCCAGTGAAATTTTAGACCTTTGTCCTTTGGTCAGTAGACCTTTCCTGTGCCATCTTGAATTTCTTTAGAATTCAAAAGAAAAAGAAAAACAGAAAGCAGAAATTATTTTTCTACCTGCTATGAATTGTTCGTGATTATATGTATTCATTTACACAGAATTTTTATATAATTTTCTCTATTCTTATTTTCAGAATTAGGTATGCTATAAAATTGAAAGAATTGAAATAAATGTATGTGTGTATGAACACACACACACACACACACACCATACATGTACATGCTTGCATATATATATGCACACACATTTAAATAAAGTAATCTCCCAACTCTAATAGATCTGTGCAATGTCGGTACAGATCACTTTCCAGAAGTGACAAACTGAAGATTTGGACAAAATCTTTGCAATAATCCTAAAATAAGTATAAGTGCTGTACGCATTAGCTTGTGTTTTGCTAATTGAATTCACCTGGAAAGTCCAAATTGTTTTAATCTTAGGCCACACAGTAGCTTAAACATAGATCACTGGCCTACTAAATATGTACAATAGTTTGAAGAATGATTTAATTTCTCCAAAAAGTCTAAAAATCCTTTCTCAACTGTAAGAACCAGCAAGCTGCTCAAAAATTATGGTTAAATAACATACGAGGTTAGATACAGTAGCCACATTCAAATCAGACAACTTGCTCTTGCTCTTCAACAGGAGACCTCAAGGCCAGAGAGTCTTGTCTCCTTGCAAAGATGTATTTATTAAGTGTAAGGCATCTACAGAGATCATGGAATGATTGATATACAAATTTAGTTTAAATACCGCATCAGCAAATATATATATATATATATTTGCTGTATATACGCTATAATTGCTACCAAATGTGCTTCAACAAAGTACTGAGTGAAGGGTCTGAATACTTATGCCAATATGATATTTCAGGGGTTTTTAAAATAAATTTACAGACATTTCTAAAATTCTATTTTCACTTTGTCGTTATGGGGTACTGAGTGTAGATTAATGAAAAAAAAATAAATTTCAACAACTAGAATCAGGCTGCTGCATAACAAAATTGACAAAAGCAAAGGGGGTCTGAATACTTTCTGAATGTACTGTTTGTTTCTTTATGATGGATACCCCAGACTAACACCAATCACATCTGCTAACCCGCATTGGACCAGCATGGCAGATTCTTTCCACATGCCAATACATCCTCATTCCTTGGAGGACCTAGGGCAACTACCCATGGCAGCAAGAAGACCTGTCTGAAGGCAGAGGGTGCCAAGAATCTCTGGGTTAAATCAAGCTGCCTTTGAACTTTGAACGTACTGTGTTTCCCCCAAAATAAGTCCTGGTCTTATTTTTTTTCCCTCCAAAAGAGGCACCAGGTCTTATATTCGTGTGTGTGTGTGTGTGTGTGTGTGTGTGTGTCTTTTCCACTCACCTTGCAGCAGTGGCAACGACAGCCCTGCCCAGCTGGCCCACTTCTTCTGTGGCCAAAGATGCAGCTTCATTCTGCAGCTGAGAATGGAGCTCGGACTGCATTTCACAGTCAAAGGCCTTTCCGGAAGGCATCTGCAACTGCGAAGCGAGCTATGGATCCATAGCTCGGTTCTTGGCTGCAGATACCTTCCGGAAAGGCCTCTGACTGCAAAATGCAGGCCAAGCTCCATTCTCAGCTGCAGAATGAAGCTGCTTCTTCTGGCGAGGCAAGTGTCGATCCATGGGAGGCCTGGCTACAATGGTAAGCTCTACTCCCCCACACACCCTAATTTGATTTTTTAGGCATGCACCTTGCCCGAAAACTAGGTTTTATTTTTGGGGTAGGGCTTATATTAGGCCAACCCAAAAATCAAACTAGGGTTTATTTTCAGGGTAGGTTTTACTTTCGGTGAAACATGGTAGGAACGGTCAACATTTGAAAAATGAAAATGGATGTTCGTCTAGAAGAACTGCTGATTGAACTCAATAATATGCATTGGGATATCATTGGATTATGTAAAACACGACAAAAGTGAAAATTTAATTGAACTTGATAGGAATGTTCATTTACTCTACATTAGAGGTACTGGATGGATGATATGGCAGAGTTGGTTTTCTCATCAACCAAAAGCTGAAAGAGTGTAACATTTGAAAATATATCAGAATAGCCCAGTGCATCATTTAATTGAACAAACAATACAAGCTTTAAATCACCCAAGCTTATGTGCCAACAATAAGCTATAATGATGATGAGGTCAAAGAGTTTTATGATGATGTGGTCTGCCTTCAAGACAAAGAAAAATGCTGATACAAAATACTAATGGGTGACTTTAATGCAAGAATAGGAAGGACAACAATTGGAGAAAAAGCAACCGGCCCATATGGAACTGAATGAGATAATAGACGTGACAAACTAATAGATTTTATATCATGAACACATTTTACAAGAAAAAGGCTAGCAGAAAATGGACATGGAAGAGTCCATTTGGGTACACAAGTGAAATTGACTACATCATGTCAAGTGATAAAACCATATTCTGCAACTGTACTGTCATCAGTTGTTATAATGTTGGAAGTGACCATAGAATGTTACGAGCTAAAGTGAAGGTAGAGTCAAAAAGAGCATACGAAAATGATAAAAATATCACAAAAAACAAAAATAGTGATAAGCTGTTAGAGGAGAATAACAATTTTGAGATTAATCTTTCAAATCTCATTGCTTTGTTGCAAGATTTGGAAGAGATGAACATTACGGACCAAAATGAACAAATATTCAAAAACATAATTGAATCTGTTATATCTGTAGCACTACCTGAAAAACACTTTGTCCAGTCAAAAATCTCTGGTGAAACTATTGATTTAATGAAAAAATGATGGTTAATGAAGAAAGCAGAAATTTCACTAATAAACTGGAGTACGTTGAAATTTACAAGACCATAAGAAAACATATCCAAGAAGAAATGTGTCAGTTTAACATGAAGCTTTTGAAAAAGGCAAGTGAAGAAAACAAAGGAATAGAGCAAAATGCAAGCTTATGAATACAAAAAGTTTTTGCATTAAAACATGAAGATAGAACAAAGCAGGAAATGTTAGAAATATTGGAAAATTCTATTCAGAGCTATACAAAGATCAAGATCATTCAAAAGTAACAACACCCACTTCCGGTTCCGGTTCGCGGCGTTCCTAGTCGTACGGGGAGACTCGTCTCCTCGTCGGCTAGCTTTCCCTCCGCCGGTCGACTCTTATACAGGTCGAAAGTCGCCCTGGAGGGTGCGACTTCTGTCGAGGAGTCTTTAGCTCTGCAGTGGAGGAGCGGCGGCTCCTCCAGCTGTCTGGGCGATCTCAGGGCCGACGGAGAAGAAGATCGGCCAGTAAAATGGCCGATCATCCTGCTGCTTCAAACCGCAAGTCACGAACATCTAAATTGTAAGAACCCCCGTGGTGAATCTGGGTGAGACTTTTCCTTGCTACTCTCTCTATTTGACTTTGTTTTTTACCTGTAAGAGCCTTGTTGGAATTATTTCCCTGGCTAGAGAAAGCAGCTTTTATGTGTTTGGGAAGGAAGGCGTTTTACAAGACTAAATTTTACTTTTATATTTTTTGGGATACAGAAAACTCTCTTTTTTTCTAAGAACTGTATTATCACCTGGTGTTGGAAGATTATTTCTTCTTTCACACTATACCTTTAAAGATAGAAATAAGGAAATGGTGTCTGGAAAAGATTCTTTCTTAACCTACTGAGGACATCTAGTGGTGAAAACTTAATACTGCAATTTCTGGTT
Source organism: Protobothrops mucrosquamatus (assembly GCF_001527695.2). NCBI lineage: Eukaryota > Metazoa > Chordata > Lepidosauria > Squamata > Viperidae > Protobothrops > Protobothrops mucrosquamatus. The sequence goes on from NW_015388013.1 coordinate 291,220, forward strand.
ATTTTTTGAAGTTAGACCAGATCCGACCTTCAAATTATTTTTGAAAAAAGATAAGCTGAGCTGTGGGAACTGTGGGGGGTGGATACAGACTAATTTTCATCAAATACAGCCTCCACAAAAAAAGAGAGATTTTTTCTAATACTGTCAAAATGGAGAAACCACATTCACAATTAAACTATAAACTTATACTGGAAAAGATACATGAGGCCACTGCAGAAATTTGTGCCATATTGAAAGAACCTATTACAGAACTAAGATCCAGAAATCTTACTCCAAACATTCAAACAGATGTTCAGACTACACCTGACTATTTTACAAATAAAAACATACTAGAAGAGGAATTAACAGAGATAAAAGAGGAACTTATCCTACCTTACAAATATCTCATTTGTAACTTTGAGGAACAGAAGAAGCAAAGATTGAGATTTGAAACTACAAAGCAACGATATTTTAAGGAGGAGAGAAACACGCTTGATGCAGAGGATGGGACTCCTACTTCAAAGGCCACTGCAAGCAACAAAAATAGACCTACTGACTGAAAGGGAAGCGTGTTTATGGAAACCTGCTTGGCACAGGAAAAAAGCCAGAATTAGACTTAAAAGAGAAATTTAAAATTGTGTAATGGATTAAAAGGCAATGCTGGATTTATGGACTGTTTTAAGGATTAAAATTTAGAGTTAGAAGCAAATATATATATATATATATACACACACACACACACACACACACACACACACACACACGTATAGGAGCGTGATTACTAGAATAGATATTTTAAATAGATTAAGAATCTATTGGATTTGTGTATTTATGTAGCGTTTGGGAATAATAGATTTAATTTGATGAAAATCATTATGTATTGGAATTGAAAAAATGATGATTGTTTAGATTTAGATGCTTTTAATAATTAATGGAGTGTTTTAAATTAGTAGGATGACCTTTTTGTATGACAGCAAAGACGTGATAAGGTATGATAAGCAATTGGAGAAAATTTGAATCTTGTTTGATGAATTTGAATGAATTAAGGTTTAATATTATCTTGTCAGTTTAAACAGATGGATTGATTCTGGGATTACATATGTATAGGGCTGGTTAATATTTTATTGTTATTAGGATATCTAATGTGTAGTGGAAGAAGAAATAAATGAGATTGGTGATAAAATGAGGGATGTGAGAGATTAAGAATTAGAATTGATAATTTGTTGTTTTAAACTTAAACTATGGTAATTGTAAACCAATAAAGTTATAAAACAGGTTTAGTAGTAATAGAAATTTAAAATAGAAATGGAATATTTAAATGTATCATGTTAATTGAGGGAAATAGAGAGGGGATAGTGAAATGTTTGACCACCCAACCACTACGGTGGGTCCTGAGTACTTTTTCTTAAGAATTTAAAAAAAACAATAAAATGTGTTTTTTTTTTTTAAAAGTAACAATACCCACGAAAGAGGAAATACCAGATATCCTAGTGGAAGAATTATCAAGTGTCATAAGATCAATGAAAAATGGCAAAGCTTTAGGAAATGACTGCATTATGATTGAAATGCTGAAAGCTGGTGGTCACAGTTTACACAAGATAATAGCAAAACTACACTCAAGATATCTCAGAGAAGAAAAAATACTCGATGCAAATGATTCTTTATACACAAGAAAGGGGCCCAAAATGATTTAAAGAACCAGAACCAGGGCCCAGCAAAGCAGAAAGAGCCCGACTCCCACAGCCCTCTCCCTGCCTCTTTCCAGCCCCGCAGCCCTCCCCAGTGGAGACTTGCCTCAGGTGGAGGACTGGATCAGTGTTCCCTCCCCAGTGAGATCAGCAGCCCCCTTCCCCGCCTCCTGGTAGCCTGGTCTGACAGAGGACAAAAGGCCTACAGCAATCCATCAGCTGTGAAGAATTGGAGAAGGTAAAACCTGAGGGAGGGGTAGAAATAAAGCAGCAGCAGCAACAGAGAGGCTTCGAGCCAGAGAGCTCAGATCTCTGAAGCTGCGTGGCCAGCTGAGAGGAGTAGACAGTGGAGCTGAGCCGACTGGAAAGCTGAAAGGAGGCCTGACCAAAGCAGAGATGAGCACCAAAAGACAGAAGGGAGCCGGCAAAGAAAACAACAAGAAGCTACAGCAGCGAGCAACAGAAGTGTGTCAATGCTGCAAATACTGTATATTCTTGCTTTGACAATGTGCAGAACTGTCTGGTATTTATATAGTTAAATCAGCAACCAGGAAAGAGGGAGGAGCATAGGATAGCCCGGGAGAAAGAAACCGGAAGTAAATCACATCTTCCAAGTTGATTGGAAGATGTGAACCATGACCCTACAATAAGGGAGTGGAAATGTTTGGAATGTTATCCGTACGGAAGAGAAGCAGATCTAAGCATTCCTCCATGTTGTGCTGACGTATCTGTAACATTAATAAATGCTTTTAGGAGAAAATATGCCTGAAAGTCCTTTTTAGTGTTTCGCTAATCAGACACTTGACATTATGCTTAGATCTCATCTCATTCTAAAACAATATGGGGTCCCAAACCCCATCCACTGCCTCGAAGTTTGAGAGGTACTGGTAAAGATTTGGGGAACATTTGAAATGAAGCAGAACGAATTGTCTGACACCAGCTTCCTCCTAGCAGCAGCAGCTTCCCCGGGGGGAGAAGCGACAGTCGGCAAGCCGGGGGAGAAAGGAATCTGGCAGATTTCCCAGCTGGGAGCAAGGCCAAAGATATCGGGAGGGACGTCAGACTGTGATAAGCCAAGAGAAGGCTCCGGACGAAGCTGTGCAGCATTGCCAACAAAATTGGTGAGTCACAGTCCTGAAGACTTAAAGAATTCCAAATTGAGGCCTTTCCAGCAACTGAGCTCACTACAGCTAATAGAAACCTTACGGCAGCTTGAAGTGACGCAACTGCCAGAACTACACCCGGTCAGCTTGCAGATGGGGGAGGCCCAGGATGTCCAGCAATCATTGAGGGGCCTACAACAGCAGAATACACCACTACAAACCCCACTTGCACAGTTACCATTGGGAGGCCTGCAGCAGCAATGGGCACTACCAGCCTCCACTGCCCAGCAACAGAGAGCCCACCAACCATGGGATTGGCAGGCAGGAACTGGGGGCACCATATCAACAGCAGGGAGCCCAGCAACTGCAACTGGGGGCACCATATCAACAGCAGGGAGCCCAGCAGCCATGGGACCAACAACCGGGGTGGGGCCAGCAGCAACAGCCCCAGTGGGGACCGCAACAGCCTGTTTTTGCACCACCCTTCAATGCAACCTTCGATGGAGACCCAGAGAAGCTGATTTTTTTTCTCAACCAAGGGCGCACTCACTTGAACCATTGGGCCTACCATTATCCGGACCCAGGTGCCATGGTCGACGTATTTGCATCCAACCTAGAGGGAGAAGCAGCTGAATGGCTGAATAATTTATATAGTGAGCAAGCCCCCGAATTGGAAGATCCCCACCTTTTCCTCTTAGGTCTGAAAGAACGATTTGAGGACCCATCCATAGGCCTCAAAGCAGCAAGACAAATTCAC
>NW_015388013.1:296532-298532 GCF_001527695.2 Protobothrops mucrosquamatus
GACCCTGCGAGGTGCAAGTTGATTGGCAGTTTGTGAATTGGGGATAATTGCCTCGTTAACCTCTTCTCGTTTGCTCTTGTATTGGGGTAGCCGGGATAGCGCATCAGCTAGGAAGTTCTTTCCTCCGGGTATGTACTTTAGAGTGAAGTCGAAGCGGTTAAAGTACTGTGCCCACCTCACTTGCTTTGGGGACAGCTTGAGGGGAGTCTTCAGCGCTTCTAAATTTTTATGATCTGTCCATACCTCAAATGGCACCTTGCTCCCCTCCAGATAGTGTTGCCAGTTTAATAATGCCCATCCAGTGAAGTAAAGGCTAATAGACTGGTCAAAAGGTTTCATGTGAAACACCCCAACAAACCAAAAGATGACTCTTAACATATGCTTTGGGTTGCTTTTAGGAGGTACTGCAACCCGTGGCAGACCCTTCTCAACCATGGGAAGAAATAGCTATGGACTTTATAGTAGACTTACCTGAAAGTAGTGGAAACACTGTCATCTGGACTGTAACAGACCTGTTCTCGAAGCAGGCTCATTTCATCGCCTGCAAAGGACTCCCATCTGCCCAACGACTGGCCAAATTGTTCCTGAAACATATCTACCGGCTGCATGGCGCCCCTAAGCGGATAATTTCAGACAGGGGGGTGCAGTTCACAGCGAAGTTTTGGAAGACTTTCCTTGCATTAATTGGATCATCTCAAGGTTTATCATCTGCTTTTCATCCAGCCACCAATGGGGCCGCGGAAGCCGCTAACAAAATGGTGGAGCAATATCTTAGGTGCTACGTTTCTTACCAACAGACGAACTGGACTGATCTTCTCCCTTTTGCAGAGGTGGTGTACAATAATTCTGTGCACAGCAGCACCGGTTACACGCCTTTCAGAGTAGCCACAGGAAAAGAGTTCAACCCAATACCTGAATATCCTCAGATGCCCCCCGCTTCCCAGACACTTTACCAGTGGGTGAAGGGGTGGGAAGAAGTTTGGAGAGACTATTTGCTGCTGAACCGGTCCTAAAGCACCCCTGCCTAGGAGAATCCTTTGTGATCCAAGCCGATGCCAGCGATGTGGCAGTTGGAGCTGTGTTACTGCAAAAGAACAAAAATGGAATCCAGTGTGGTATGGCATCCCAGCTCAACGCAAAACCATCCCAGCAATGACCTTGCAGGACAGGGGGTGGACAATGCTGGTTCAGGAATTCTGGGAGTTGAAGTCCACAGGTTGTAAAGAGGCCGTGGTGGCCCACCCTGCAGAAGGGGGGCCACGGATGCAGCTGCTGAACTCCTTCCCTCTCTCTTTGAAAACCCTACACCTCACCCGCCGGCAACCTCTGGGAGAGGCCTTGCAACAATACTTTGTTGAGGGATTGGACGATCACCTCTCTCAGGCTTGCATCTATCGAGACGTACCTGATCGGCTACAGGAGTGGTACCAGATAGCAGTGAAGCTAGACGTTAAGCTCTCTCGCTATAAGAAGCCTCCCCCACTCGAACCCGAGCAGCAAGCAGAGTTACCCGGACAGCAATCACCCCCACGAAAACCCTCAACTACGACATTGGCTGAAAGACCCAGGCCACCGACACGCCCTTCCTTCAAGTGTTTCCGGTGTGGACAAGAAGGACATTGAGCGGCCACCTGTCCAATCCCCTACCCCTGACGGCAGAGCAGACCAGAACCAGCAATGCGAAAGAAGCCTGCTCAGCGGCTAACGAGAGAAAAATCCAATCGGCTCACACAGGAGGACACTGGGACTCCGGTTGGACCCGCCCCTGATCTACCCTCCTTTGACAGCGACGATGAAGGAGAGAACGATCCGATGGTGAGTCAACAAATCCCGTCTTTTTCACTGGCTGCCAAGTTTATAATCCCTAAATCTGGGGCACAAATGGACTTAAATGTGCTAATTGACACTGGATGCACCCGCTGCATCATTAGTCGGCAGTTTGCAATGAAAATGGGCATACGGGCAAAACAGCTTTCCGAACCGGTGAGGTTTGAGCAAGC
>NW_015388013.1:299524-311773 GCF_001527695.2 Protobothrops mucrosquamatus
GACTCGCAAACAGCTCCAGAGTTTTCTGGGATTTGCCAACTTTTATCGCCAATTTATCCCCTCTTTTGCCGAAATTGCCTTGCCTCTCACCGAACTACTCAAAACAGGCAAAGGGGGAGGAAAGCCACGGCCGGGCCAACCACTAGCATGGACAATGGGTTGTCAAACAGCTTTTGAGAACTTAAAAAGACTATTTGCCACTGAACCTGCCCTAAAGCACCCCGACCAAGAAAAACCTTTTGTGATTCAGGCCGATGCCAGCGATGTGGCGGTTGGAGCTGTATTACTGCAAAAGAACAAAAATGGGATCCTGCAACCCTGCGCCTACACCTCTAAGAAATTTACTGAGAGCGAACGGAGATGGGCAATCTGGGAAAAAGAGGCCTTCGCTATTACATGGGCATTATTAAACTGGTGGCACTATCTAGAAGGGAGCAAAGTACCATTTGAGGTATGGACAGATCACAAAAATCTAGAAGCACTGAAAACTCCCCGTAAGGATCGATGCTAAGTGAGAGGTGTTGGCATTTCTCTTTGTCAGAATGTGGTGAATCCTCGATTGCCCAGCTCTAAGGGAGGAAGTTAAATGATTTGGTAGGTGAACTGGTTCTGTTAGTAAAGGGGGGGAGGTGAAGAGAAAGAGAGAGAGGAGAGAAAGAGAGAGAGGAAAGAAAGAAAGAGGAAAGGGAGAAAGAGAGAGGAAAGGGAGAGGAAAGAGAAAGAGGGAGGGAGAGGCGGAGAGAGAGGAAAGAGAAAGAGGAAAGGAAAGAAAGAGGAAAGAGAAAGGGAGAGGGAGAGAGGAAAGAGGAAAGAAAAAGGGAGGGAGAGGAAAGAAAGGGAGAGAGGAGAGGAAAGAGAGAGGAAAGAGAGGGAGAGGAAAGGGAAAGAGGGAGAGAGGAAAGAGAAAGAGAGGGGGAAGCGCAAGTGCCTCTCTCACACACACAGACACACACACAAACACACACACACTGAGTGGGGGAAGAGGACTGGCAGACCAAGAGCAGAAAGAGGGAGAGGGAGGGAGAGAGAGAGAAGGAGGGACAGAGAGAGAGAGAGAGAGAGAGACCCTTTTGACATCTAAAATGAAGATAACACTGCATATATCCTTTTATATATATATATATATAATAAAGGTAAAAAGGATATATGCAGTGTTATCTTCATTTTAGATATCCAAAGGGTTTTGCAGCTCCCAGTGTTTTGTTTTCGGTGGGAAACAGGTCCAAGTGGCTCTTTGAGTGTTTTGGGTTGCCTACCCCTGGACTAGAAGACCTCCAAGGTCCCTTCCAGATTCTATTCTATTCTATTCTATTCTATTCTATTCTATTCTATTCTATTCTATTCTATTCTATTCTATTCTAATATAAGCCCTCCCCCAAAAGTAAGCCCTAGTGCAGGGCGGGATGAGTCGGTCCACATCTTCCATGTGCCGCCGGCCTGCCAGGACCCTTCACCAGCGGCTGCTGGTGGAACCGGCTACCGCCCGCCCTGCCCTCTCTGTCCCACCGTCTGCTTGCCTGTGGCCGCAACAAACCAAACCCTCGGCGAGCCCTGGCCTCTGCCTGCCCTGCCTGCTGGCCCTACTGTTGCTGGAACCTACCTTGACTGCATCAGGTACTGTGCGGTCACCAAGTGGCTGCCCATGCTGCTGGCCTCGTGGGGCGCTTTGCCCTCCTGGCCATGCTGCTCTGGGCTGCTCTGCTGGGCTGCTTCTGCCTGGCGCAGGGCGAGTCGGCCCAGATCTTCTATTTGACCACTGGAGTGCCCCCCCGCCGGCCTGCCAGGACCCTTCGCCAATGGCTGCCGGTAAATCAGCGCCACCAACGCCTCTGCCTTTGGGCTGGTGAGTGCCACCAGCCTGCATGACAACTCGGTGCTGCAGGCGCCGAGCTAAGGGCTGAACCTGGCGCTTTTCGGGCCCTGGCGGGCGTTGCACCTCTCATACCAGCTGGGCCATTTTGGCCTCTGCTGGTTGCTCCTGCCGGATTGCCTTCCACCTGGCCGGCAGTTACCACCACCAACATGAGGTAAGGTGGCAAAGCAGGTGGCAAGGGGGTGGAGTTGCTTCCCTCCGCCTGCCGGACACCTGCTGAAGCCGCGCAGGGTAAGGTTGCCACATACACCCCTCGCCCAGATGGCCTCGCCTCCCCAAGTGTTTTTTTTACTGCCTTTCAGGTTCATTGAGTTTTTCTGTTCACTTCTCAGCCTTTGCCGCATATTTGTGGGACAAAAAAAGGTTCAATCAAACTTTCTAATTTGTGAGATCTCACACATATACTATACTTATGCATTTGGTTTTTCTTGCCTAAATTTAGAATCTTACATTTTTCACCATTGAATTTCATTTTGTTTGATAGGGCCCAATGTTCAAGTCTGTCAAGCTCCTTCTGCATGTTAAGCCTATCTTCTGGAGTGTTGGCTATTCCTGCCAGCTTGGTGTTGTCTGCAAATTTGATGAGTTCCCCATCTATCCCCTCATCTAAATCATTGATAAAGATATTGAAGAGTACTGGGCCTAAGATAGAGCTTTGAGATACCCCATTGCATATTTCCCTCCATGTGGATGCAGTTCCATCTGGTGGTGATGCTGTCTAATGCACATTTTTCTATCATATCAAGTAGTAGGTTGTGGTCTACTTTATCAAATGCCTTACTGAAGTCCAAATAAATTATATCCACGGCATTTCTCTGATCCACTAATTTTATCACTTTGTCAAAGAATGCAATAAGGTTAGTCTGGCATGATCTGTTTTTGACAAATTCATGTTGGCTTTTGGTTATGATTTTGTTTGCCTCTAGGTGTTTGCAGATTCGTTGCTTGATTATCTTTTCCAGAATCTTCCTAGGTATTGATGTCAGGCTGATAGGTCTGTAGTTTCCTGATCCATTTTTTTTTTGAAGATGGGAACTACATCAGCCAGTTCTGCCAGTTCCTTCACAACATTGGAGTGTAATCCATCTGGTCCTAGTGATTTGAACTTGTCTAGGGTGCACAGCTGCTCTCTAACCATTTTCTTGCCTCTTTTAACTTGTATTCCTAATCTGTTTTTTATGGTACTGTTTTTGATAGGTTGGACTGTTTTTCCTTTTGTGTAAAGATAAATGCAAAAAACAAGTTAAGCAGTTCTGCTTTCTCCCTGGTGTTTGTCACCTTCTTGCCATTTTCTGCCATTAATGGACCAATAGTTTCCTTGACTTTTTTTGTTTTTTTACATTTTGAAAGAACTTTTATTATTATTATTTTTTACTTTTGTCGCAAGCTTTAGTTCATTTTGAGCCTTAGCTTTCCTGACTTCATCTTTGCAGGCTCAGGCCATATGTGGATATTCTGCCTTAGTTATGTGCCCTTCTTTCCACTTTTTATATTTGTCCTTTTTGTCTTTCAGTTTATCAGAGAGTTCTTTGTGCAGCTGTGCTGGTTTCTTTTGAGAGCTGTTATTTTTCTTCTTCAGTTGACTTGTGCTAGACTGGGCTTTTATAATCTCACTTTTCAAAATTTCCAAAGCTTCCCCTTGAGGATTCTCATTCATGGAATCTTTTCCAAGCTCTCTCTAAGTTTATTGAAATCAGCTTTCTTAAAGTCCAAGACTTTAATTTGACTTTGTTCTATTGTTTGTGGTTGCATAATATTGAATTCCAATATTGCATGATCACTACTCTCCAAGATTCTTGTAACTTCAATACCTTCTATCATTTCATTTCTGTTAGTGAGAATTAAATCCAATATGAGTGACCCCTAATTCCCTTCTCTACTTTTTGGAAGACAAAGTTATCTGCTAGGTTTGTGAGGAACCTGTTTGATCTTCCACTTGGTGCAACGTTTGTCTCCCAGTTGATGTTGGGTTAGATAAGTCCCCCATTACTATTGTGACATGCTTCCTACATACCTTAGTTAACCGACTAGTAAAGAGTTAATATATTTTGTCTGTTTGATTGGGTGGCCTATAGTCTACACCTATGGCAATGACATTTTTTCTCTTTTACATTGGCCCAAATGCATTCAAGATGGTTTTCATAATTGTTCTGGTGTAGTTGTTCTGCTGATGTAGTTATTTCTTATATATAGTGCAACTCCATCTCCTCTTTTATTATCTCTGTTTCTTTTAAATAATTTAAATCTTTCTAGCTGTATATGGGGTTTCATCCCACCAAGCTTCCATAATGGCAACAATTACTTGAATCTCTCATTCATTCTATTTATTCCTCATACTTTGTGTGTTGATGTATAAACATGAGTCCTTTTGACTGACTCTATCTTTACTTTCTACATAACCTGTTTTGTGTCTGCATTCCCCTTTTTCCTTACCACCTGTTTGATTAGTGCACTTTAGTCTCATGAATAGTGAAAAGAAAAAGTGCTTGAGAAATTGACAAATTTTATGGGCTAGAACCTCTTAATTGGAATAAAGAAGCCAGGATTTAGAATTAGTACATATTGTCACCATTGGTATGTATAAAAGCAATCAAGATACTTTTATTTTGTCAATGTCAAAATCCTTATGCACGTTTTCTGAGAGAAAAGTGCTGCAACATGTCTGACTTGTTTCAATGCTCTACATTTTATAGCATGGTCATTATTGTGAAATGTTTTATTAGCAATTTGAAACAGTTTTTTCCCTTTGGATTCACTTGCTGTAACCTCTTCTGTTTTTCTTTTCTTCTCTTTTGACAGAATGTAGTGAAAGCGGATATTGTAAACTATAGCCAGGAGCCTGCAACAAGAACCGTTAACTCTCCCCGGAGCTCAATGTGTACAATTCAGTGAGCGTTTTCTCTTTTTGTACAGTGCTCTTTGGCTGCCTTCGCCCAGCAATGGAGTTGCTGGGAATGTTGTTTTAAAAGGAAACATGACTGTAGTGCATTTAGAAGTTTAAAAAAACCACTACCCAGGCAGCTTCTTTGAATAGTCAAGATTCAAATAGTGGGACCACACACTTTGAATATATATATATTCTTCTGAATTATATTTCAGTAAAGGAGAGTGATTGTGTGTAGAGATACTTTTACATATATTATCAAAATGTTTGAAGGGTGAATGCAACATGTGTAAATTAAATGATATGAGAAGAGATTGTGAAATAAAGGGCAGTGAAAATAGATTGGCTTTCTCTCCTTGATTTTGTCCATTTTGTCCTTTTTCTTGTTAGAACCAGGAGAGACATTCTCCCTTTAATTCTTCCTTTAACATATTTATTTATTCTTTATCACCAAACATAAAATACAAAAGAAAGAAAAAGAAAGAAAAAACTAACTAACGAATATTTGAAACCAATACCAAAAACAAAAAAAACGTGTACAAAAAAACCCCAAATATTAAATACAGTGAAGGGAAAACTATTTGATTCCCTGCTGATTTTTACGTTTGCCCACTGATAAAGATATGATCAGTCTATAATTTTAATGGTAGGTTTAATGTAATAGTGAGATACAGAATAACAAAAAAAATTCCAGAAAAGCACATTTCAAAAAAGTTATAAATTGATTTGCATTTTAATGAGTGAAATAAGTATTTGATCCCCTATCAATCAGCAAGATTTCTGGCTCCCAGCCAGGTGTTTTTTATACAGGTAACAAGCTGAGATTAGGAGCACTCTCTTAAAGAAGTGCTCCTAAACTCAGCTTGTTACCTGTATAAAAGACACCTGTCCACCAGCAAGGTCCCTCTGCTCAAGAAAGCACATGTACAGGCCCATCTGAAGTTTGTCAATGAACATCTGAATGATTCAGAGAACTGGGTGAAAGTGTTGTCAGATGAGACCTCAACTGAGCTCTTTGGTATCAACTCAACTTGCCGTGTTCGGAGGAGGAGGAATGCTGCCTATGACCCCAAGAACACCATCCCTACCATCAAACATGGAGATGGAAACATTATGCTTTTGGGGTGTTTTTCTGCTAAGGGGACAGGACAACTTCACTGCATCTAAGGGACGATAGATGGGGCTATGTATTGTCAAATCTTGGGTGAGAACCTCCTTCCCTCAGCCAGGGCATTGAAAATGGGTCGTGGATGGGTATTCCAGCATGGTAATGACCCAAAACACATGGCCAAGGCAACAAAGGAGTGGCTTAAGAAGAACCACATTAAGATCCTGGAGCGGCCTAGCCAGTCTCCAGACCTTAATCCCATAGAAAATCTATGGAGGAAGCTGAAGGTTTGAGCTGTGAAACATCAGCCTCAAAACCTTAATGACTTGGAGAGGATCTGCAAAGAGTAGTGAGATAAAATCCCTCCTAAGATGTGTGCAAACCTGGTGGCCAACTACAAGAAATGTCTGACCTCTGTGATTGCCAACAAGGGTTTTTGCACCAAGTACTAAATCATGTTTTGCGAAGAGGTCAAATACTGATTTCACTCATTAAAATGCAAGTCAATTTATAACTTTTTGGAAATGTGCTTTTCTGGATTTTTTTGTTGTTATTCTGTCTCTCACTGTTAAAATAAACCTACCATTAAAATTATAGACCTATCATTTCTTTGTCAGTGGGAAAACGTACAAAATCAGCAGGTGATCAAAAATTTTTTCCCTCATTGTACATCTAACATTAAACATTAAAAAAAATCCACCCTGGCTGAATGCTGAAAGATGTATCAAAAAAACTAATATGTTCTCCTCCCCTTACATAGGTCTACAAATAGTTATAAACTTTCCCATCTATATTTAACAAAAATGCTATATTCCGTAAACAGACTTCTCTGATGTGGAAATCAATTTGTCTAATATCGAATCAACCCAACATCTGTTCACAAGATGTATGTAAAAAAAAAAACGGTCAACAGATAACTCAAAAGATAAAATTAATCTTCAAAATCCTCTGTTAACCATCTATTATTGCATATAATGTGTAGAACCACAAATGGCTTCCAGTCTTATAAACTTGTCTAAACTATTGTCTCTAATCAAAGCAGTTAATTTTGCCATCTCTGCTAATTCAGTCAATTTTAAAATTCACTTTTTAACAGTCGATATCCCCTTTTCATTCCAATGCTTAGCATGGACAAGCCTCACAGTGGTCACCATGTAAAGAAATAGTATCCCAAACTGTTTTTCAATTGGTTTGTCCATGATACCTAGAAGAAAGGCTTCAGGTTTCATTAATATTTGTGTTTTAAACGTTTTCTGCATTGTCATTATATTTATCCAGTATGATTTAGCACACTTACAAGATCACTATATATGATAAAATGTACCCTCTATACATTTTTGCCAGTCTATGTGGAGTCAAATACCAACAGTACATACTTTTATAAAAGTTTTTTTCCAAAGTATAATTCAAAGTAAATTTTAAACTATTGGTCCATACATTCTCCCATTACTCAGTCTAGCATTATGTTGTTATCAAAATGTTTTGCCCATTTTACCATACAAATGTTTAACATATTCATCTTCCAGATTCACCTTAAGTAACATTTTAATCCTTGTGCTGTTTATTATTGGCTTTCTTTTAGGACCAGTTATTTTCAGTCATGTATTCATGTATTTTCAATTATATATTCATGTATTCATCACATCCTGAAAAAATAAAGTGTCTCATACTTCTAGCATTTTTATTCATAAAACAGTTTTGAAAGGAAAAATGATTAAAAATCTCATTAAACTGGATTGTGATTATGTACTTGTTAAAATAGAAGGAGCAATCATTTTTTGCTTGTTTCTGGTTTTTCCCACTTTGAAGTACTTTACCATAAAATTACTGCTAATATCTGTATTTGCAAAAATAATATATACCCTTTATTAGACTATGGTGAAAAGAGAACTTTCCATTGGTTTTCAGCTATTAAGAGCTAGAGCTATAGTAAATCAGGACAACTTTAGTGGTGGAATATCAACAAGGAACCTTTCATACCAGTAAATGTCCTATCCTTGTCCAAGAGCTCTCTCTTTGGCCCACTTTATTATGTTGCCCACTGCAGTATTGGAGGAGCCCAAGACTACAGCCCAGAGCTTTTCAAACTACAGTATTCTGCAGAATCCCAGAGTTCTCCGAGAACTTTATTTTCCAGAACGTTCTAGAATACTATGAAAACCATCCAGGGAAACAGATGGCATTAATATTTCTGGAGACTATATTATCAAGCAGCTATTTTACCATGGCTTAAAGAATGGATAATGTTGAGAAATAAAAGGTTACTGTACCTAGAGGGGTATGACCTACAAATGGGTTGGCATGCCTTTCTACGGTACAGGAAAAATAAAACACACAGATATTTTCAAAACCATGCCATAAGGAATGTACTGTTTTTAGAATGGGAAAGAATAAAACAAAAAAATATATATTAAACTACCTGAGTGGCTTTCAACAATGGAAGTTTTTGCTTATCCAAATTTAATTAACTATGACAAAGTCGTCGTTTACAAAGATATTTTGGACAAGGACGGAAAACTGAAAGATAGGCAAGACTTACAACAACAAGGTATTGGCTTAACATGCTGGTCTTACTTGCAAATTCAAACAAGATATGAAAAAGATGTAAAGACAATGGGATTTTATAAAGAACAGAATTTGATCAAATATTCTTAAAAACAGATGAAAACTTGATTAAGAAATTTTACAGATTTCTTTTAAATTTGAAGATGAAAGAAGAACAAGTAAAAGAAACGATAATAATATGGGCAAAAAACTTTGGATATTCTATAGATTTAGAAGATTGGCAAAAGCTATGGGATAGAAACATTAAACTGATTAAAGCAGCTTCATATAAAGAAAATTTGTATAAAATGTTTTATAGATAGCATGACACCAGTGAGATTAGTGAAAATGTTTTTAAAAGTTTCAAACAATTGTTGGAAATGCAAACAAAAGCAAGGTACCTACTATCATATCTGGTGGGTATGCCCTAGTGTGAAAAAAGTTTGGCTTAAGATTCATACATGATTGGAAAAGATGACTAAAATATAGATAGAATTTAAACCAGAATTGTTTCTGTTAGGAATACTAGGAGCCAAGTATGAGAAGGAGAATGAGTATTTAATATTGCATATATTGACAGCAGCGAGAATAGCATTTGCCCAATATTGGAAAAATGAAAATTTGCCATCTAAAGAGATCATAATTAAGAAAATTTTAGAATGTGCTGAAATGGACAGATTAACCTTAGAGATTAAAGAGAAAGAAGACTCAGTCTACTTTAAAACATGGGATAAACTTTACCAATGGTTAGTAAAACGAACTAGTGAGAAATGATTGTAATATTTAATGGCGAATATATTTTAATAAGATGAAGGATATGTATTGATTAATTGATATTGTTTATGATTATTGTTTCTCATATTTACTATAGCTATTTACTATTATATTAATTACTGCTATTGAACATATGTACCCGGACAATAGTCTGTTTGCTAAAGCTTGAAAATGTTAGTGGGGGGTAACCCAATTGTTGTTCCTATCCCTATTCCAACCCCAATCCTGACTCCTACCCCAAACCCCAATTCCCATACTGATCCCACCCCTTCCTTAACTTTATAAAACTCAATAAAACTCCTTTTTTTGAAAAAAAAAGAGAACTTTATTTTCCATAAAAGACAAAGGACCCCCTTCCCTTCAGAAAATCACTTGAATGCAGCCAATTTTCTGTCACTTAGAACTTTGTCTCTTGTTAAGGAATTTCAGGATTCTTTTTTAAAATATCTAACATCTAAAGCTTCAAAAAGTTTGAAACCCTAGCTCTAGCCTACATGTTCCTATAGTGTCCTTTCTACAACAAGTCATAATCTATAATGAACTGCTCAAAAGTTCCATTTGTTCGGGGAATGATGTTGTTTGCTTTATATTATTGGACTGCAACTATAACATCTCCAAAAGAGTGGCAAAATTTCTTACAATTGCTATTGATTCATGTTTAATTCTATGGTTATAGAATTATGAAAAGTTCTTAAAAATTCAGGGACATATCCAGAGATAGTATCTGCCTTGCAGGTAGCCCAAGTTGAACTATATTGCCTACTTAAAGGTTACAGAAACAAGTTTTGGCAGTATATAGATATCAGTATATTTATAAGATAAACATTAGGTCCCTTTGAACAGATGTCCCATAACTGTTCCTTCTGAAAGTGTTTTCCAGCCGTCAGTTTGGGAAAAACCATATTTTTATAACTGGGGAGAGGGAGTTTGCTCCCTATTGGGTCAGTATAATTTTCCTTGGGCTAGGAGGCCACAGAGGCTCTAAAGATGTGTAGATACTAAACCACCGGTGGGCAGAAATGTTTGGTTTAATTTAATCTAAGAACACTAACTTCCAAAGGGTATTTAGAACATTTACTTAGCTGGCTTGGTGAAAAAATGTATATAGTGCCAAATACAATTTTGGAATTTCTGCATACATAAGTGTTACTTAGAAATCATAAACTCAGACATCAATTATTCTGTTAGTGCAAAACCTAACCAATTATTTTGGTGAAAAGATTCTCATTTTAAAAAGCATTTAAAAAGCATTCTGACAGAATCCATGAATAGAAACTTTGCAGAACCATTTACTTCTTAGGAAGGTACATTGAAGTACATTAAGACCTGATGGAGGAATTTTTCAGAAATTTTAATCTGTATAGACGAAATGCAGTATAGAAATTAATGTAGCATAGATAAAAAGGTTAAGATTTTTCCTTCTTTTATAATGTTTAATAAAAAAGGCTCACAATAATTCCAAAACCTTCAAAATTGTTTCCAGGTACTTTCATTTTTGAATCATAACATATTTGTGACCATAAAGACTTTAGAAGACAGTGACCATGTCATGGATTTTATTTTGGAAGCCTCTGACATTTTTAAATGGGTTAATGTTTTTTTAAACTATATTTCCCAGAATGTGATCAAACACTTAAGTAGAAATCTAACCAAGGCAGAACATACTTCTGTTACTGACTTTCAACTCATACTCCTCTCTTCAGAGGAGAGTCTGTTTGATTGGTTTACCCCAGGTGATTGATGGACCCAATGGCATTCCAGAGAGAGCTGGGGGTTTTCCCTGAGGAACTGGTGCCTTAGTTGCTGTCTGGAATGTTGAGTGGCTGCTGCGTTGGATCTTATTGCTCCTATGTGACCTTTCCTTGTGTGTTGATCCGAGAGTACACCTGGAGCACATGCTCCTGCTCCTACTGAGATCTCCAGAAGATGGAATACTAGAAGAGATTCATGGAGCACTACTGAAGGAAGACTCAGTGCTAATTTAATTGGACCATATTAAAGAATACCTCATGAAATAAGGGTGGCAAAACATCAGTATTTCTTCTGTCCTTTTAGCAATGATAGCTGTTAGAGTCCCTAGTTAGGATGGTCAGGTTTCTATTGGGTAGGGAGGGCATTCTGGAACAACTGCTAGGCCATTGTGAGGATTATTCAGGCTATGTGGTGGATAAGGCTGGCCACAGATTGGACTCTGACTGGCCAGAGCAGGCCAAGATGCCTGGGATGTAGTCTAGGGGTATGATCTGGGATGAGTTTGAGCCAGTGACTCCTGAAGAAGTGAATAGGACTCTCTATCTTCTACTTGTTTACAGGATCTGGGGTCTCCTGGGTCATGAAAAAAAGTGATCCATAATTGGATCCATGAATGGAGTGGTGCACTCCCTCCTCAAGAAGTTACTCTTGGACTCAATGGTCTTGGATAACTATGGATCAATTTCCAACCTTCCCTTTCTGGGGAAGGTTTTGTTGAGAAGCCTGTCAGCTTGCACCTGATGAGAGCCCTGAAATAGGTAGACTCATTGCAGTTACATTTCAGGATGGAATTTAGTACTGGGGCATCTTTGGTTGCACTTGTTGATGATTTATGGTGGTGGTAATGCATCCAACTTTGTGCTCCTCAATCTCTTGGCTGCTTTAGATACTGTCTACCCCAAAATCTTTTTTTAAAGTATTTTATTAATTTTCTATTATTACAATTCTTTAGTGCTTAATGAACGTGTTGTCTGGGTTAATTTTTTGCTAAGTAAGAACTTAACTGCTTACTCTCTATCTCATTTTTCCAACCATTGATAAAATAAGTTCCATGTTTGAAAATATTCTGTCTTTTTTTTTCTTTGATTTTATTTATTTATTTATTTATTTATTAAATTTATATACCGCCCTATCTCCCTTACGGGACTCAGGGCGGTGAACAGGCAATACTAAAAACCACAATAATAAATAAATAGTTTCTGTTCTAAAATCAAATTAAATAACGGGCCTGTTCTAAAAACACCCCATACAAAAACCCCCACTAAAACATAATCAAACTACGCCAGGCCGGCCGCACGGAATAGATGGGCCTTC
>NW_015388013.1:311873-337059 GCF_001527695.2 Protobothrops mucrosquamatus
GTCGGGGGGTAGGTCATTCCAGAGGGCAGGAGCTGCCACAGAGAAGGCTCTCCCCCTGGGGGTCGCCAGCCGGCATTGTCTGGCCGACAGCACTCTAAGGAGGCCCTCTCTGTGGGAGCGGACTGGTCGAAGGGAGGTGTTTGGTAGGAGGCGGTCTTGCAAATACCTAGGTCCATTGCCATGGAGCGCTTTAAAAGTTTTTAGTAACACCTTGAAGCACACCCGGAAGGCCACCGGCAGCCAGTGCAGCTCGCGCAGGAGAGGTGTTGCATGGGAGCATCTAGAGGCCCCCAAAATCCCCCACGCAGCCGCATTCTGAACTAGCTGGAGCCTCCGGGTGCACCTCAAGGGGAGCCCCATGTAGAGAGCATTGCAATAGTCCAGGCAGGAAACAACGAGGGCTTGAGTGACTGTGCGTAGGGCGTCCCGATCCAGAAAGGGGCGCAACTGGCGTATCAGGCGAGCCTGATGAAAAGCCCCCCTGGCCACGGCCGTCACATGATTGTCTAAAGACAGCCGAGCATCCAGGAGGACGCCCAGGTTGTGGGCCCTCTCCGCGGGGACTAATGACTCACCCCCGATAGCCAGAGATGGAACCAACTGGCTATGACGTTGATGCCGGAAACCACAGCCACTCGGTCTTGGACGGGTTGAGATGAAGCCTGTTCCTCCCCATCCAGACTCGCACGGCCTCCAGGCACCGGGACATCACTTCCGCGGCATCCTTGGGGTGGTCCGGGGTGGAGATGTACAGCTGGGTGTCATCTGCATACTGATGACAGTGTAAGTCTATCCATTTCAGCACAATCCAGTATTTTCTTGATTATCTCTTCATCCAATAGTATTTTTTCATTTTTACAGTGCTGTGCAAATACAATCCTTACTGCTGTTAAGAAGACAGAACTCTTGAAATATCTCTTCCAACAGGCATCTTTATTAAGGTAAGATGGTTGCAGGCGTTCTAGACAGAATCTGAGGGGCCAATCCCTACCATTCAAGGTTTTAAGTGTTCCCAAGCAGCCCCCACCCCACCGTCCTTCCAGCAACAATCCCAGGCATCACATTTCCACCCCCTTTTCCTCTCGACCGGCAGAAGGGAGACTTCAGAGAGTAGTAGATGAAAGCTGATGGGCCATATTGTTATAGTCAGTCCTCTTGGTGAGATCCACATTCAGTCCCTTTGAAGTTTTAATGAAGGAAGTGAGAGCCATAAAACCCCTTTGCTCATCCCCCTTCCCCTTCGTAGTATGACAGAATCCAGAGAGGGCAGAAATGGGGTTTTCCATAGTCGATAACTAGAAATGAAATATAATTGGATT
Source organism: Protobothrops mucrosquamatus (assembly GCF_001527695.2). Lineage (NCBI taxonomy): Eukaryota > Metazoa > Chordata > Lepidosauria > Squamata > Viperidae > Protobothrops > Protobothrops mucrosquamatus. The sequence continues at coordinate 313,193 of NW_015388013.1, forward strand.
CTGACATATACATTTTGTTTAGCAAACTTTTCTGGAATTATACCTAATAAAAAAGGTTCAGGTTTAAAATCTATGTGTTTCCCTAACATCCTTTCTAACCAAGTATGTATTTTTGTCCAAATTTTTTTTGCTTTAACACATGTCCACCACAGATGATAGATAATATGTACCAGGATTTTGATTACATTTCCAGCATTTACTAGACATATTTTTAAACATTTTTGCTAATCTGACAGGTGGAAGATGCCATCTATAAAACATTTTATATAACTTTTCTTTATATGAAGTTGCCATTGTCAATTTATAGTTTCTTTCCCAAAGATTTTGCCATTTCTCTAATTCTATTCCATTTTCAAATTCAATAAGAAGTTATACAATTTCTTAATCAGTTTTTCATCAGAAGTCAACAACACCTGATCAAACATTGTCCGGTCTTTATAAAAACCATATATTTTAACATCTTTATCATACCTCGATTGCATTTGCAGTTGAGGCCACCATGATAAGTCAATACCCTGATCTTCTAACTCTTGTTTAGATTTTAATTTCCCATCTGTATTCAGAATATCCTTATGTTTTAGAATTTTCTCAAATTTAACTAAGTTTGGGTGAACAAATGTTTCCATCATTGATAGCCATCCTGGGATTTTCGTATACATTTTTAGTTTTATCTTTTCCCATACAAATAATGCATTTCTTATGTAGTGGTTTTGGAAATATCTATGGGTTTTATTCTTTTCATACCATAAAAATGTGTGCCATCCAAGTTGCAAATCATGTCCTTCTAAATATAACAACCTTTTGTTTCTAAGGGTTATCCATTATTTTAACCATGTTAGAGCACATGCTTGGTAGTATAAGACCCAATCCGGTAGTCCAAATCCTCCGTTTTCTTTAGCTTCTTGTAGCATTTTCAGTTTAATTCTGGCTTTCCTTCCTTGCCAAATAAATTTTGAGATCAGTGTATTCAATTCATCAAAAACCCTTTTCTCTATTTCTATAGGTCAGGGGTGTCAAACTCAATTTCATTGAGGGCCGCATCAGCATTGTGGTTGCCCTCGGGGGGCTGGGTGGTTGTGGCCAAGATGGGTGCAGCCTACTGGGTGGGCGTGGATGGAGTGGGTGTGGCCTACTGGGTGGGCGTGGTCAGCTCTACCTCATTCGCATGAAGGGTGCCTGTGGGGATCTGGGCAGGAGTGGGACAGATCTGAGGGTCTCTGGCAGAAGGGAGTAGGACCAGGGCAAGTGCCAAGGCATGGTCCACTGGAGGAGCCTCACTGTTCCTCTCAGGCCATGCAGGGGGGGGGCTGAATGGTGGTGCAGGCTGCCCGGAGCCCTGGGCAGCAGAGATCAAACACCCAGCCTGGCCTTCAAGCACCTGCGGCACCAAGCCCAGCCCCACTTACCCAGGGGGGGGGCGCCCAGCTGCACTTACCTCCTCTTCAAGGCTGCTGCTGCTATGCTTGCTCTCCTTACCCAGGTTGCTCATGATGGGTATGAGGGCAAAGTCAATGGAGGCCCATTCCCTCTCCATGGGAGGAGACCCAGCTTTTTATTCAAAGCTTCCTTAGCAATAGGATGGGAGACCCCCCAGGATAGGCCAGGAGGAGAGGGCAAGTGGATGGTGAAAGGGCAGCAGGACAGGACTAAGGCAGGACTTCCCTCAGACCCTCCGTCTCCTTTCCTTCTTTCCTTCCTAAGTACAGAATGGTAGGAAAATATTTGAGATGAGGGAGGGAGAAAAACAGGCAAGAAACGCAGCTGGGGAGGTGTCACCCTTCGTGAGGAATGAAGAAATGTATCATCGCCTGGAAGTGGCCAGCACATGGCTCTCACCTACTTTACATATCTGGTTTAGTGGGCTCTGGGGGAGGGGATGCCATGAGTCAATGTTACCTGTGCAATGTTGCCCAGCCCCCAGCCTGCTGGTCTCGGCAGGCAGCGGGGCGCTCTCCTCACAGCACCAAGTGGCTGAGCCGGGCAGTGCGAATCCAAAAACAACCACGAGGCCGCCCAGCCCTCAGCCTCCCTGGTTTCAGCAGGCAGCGGGGCGCTCTCCTCACAGTGCTGAGAGGTTGAGCCGGGCAGTGCGAAGCTCGTCAGCTTTGCACCTTGCTGCCTGCTGAAACCAGGCAGGCTGGGAGCTAGGCAGCCTCGTGCTTCTTTTTGGATTCGCACCGCCTGGCTCAGCCTCTCGGCACTGTGAGGAGAGCGCCCCGCTGCCTGCCGAAACCCCTTCCCTGGAGCCCATCAAGCCGGATATGTGAAGTAGGTGAGGGCCATTTGCTGGCCACTTCCAGGCAATGGTGCATTTCTTCATTCCTCACGAAGGGTGACACCTCCCCAGCGCGCACCCGGGGGGCATGCCCAAAGCGGCAGGAGCTGGTTCCTCGCTGTTTCAAGATGGCCTTGTGGAGCTAAGACTGAATGCGTTTCAGCATAGATGGCCACCACAAAATTGTACATTGGCTCCCAGCCGGCCTGGGCCAGGGCCAAGACAGCGAGGGCTGTTCCCTCACTGTTTCCAGGATGGCTTCGTGGGCCACATGCAACCACTTTGTGGGCTGCATCCAGCCCCCGGGCCTTGTGTTTGACATGTCTGCTATCGGTAGTTTGAAATAAAAAAAGGAATTTTGGTAAAATATTCATTTTCACAGTAGCTATTCTTCCTAACACTGACAGTTATAAGTTTTTCCATTTTTCCAAATCTAATTTTGTTTGATTTAGTAATTTTATATAATTATCTTCTTTTATCATTGCACATCTTGCTGTTTATATTCCCAAATATTTCTTAACTATTTGTAAGTCTATTTTTTCTGACAGTAGGGTTTTTTTTTTTTGCTTATCTGTAAGGTTTTTAACTATAACTTTGGTTTTTTCTCCGTTTATTTTCAATCCTGTATTTCTCTAAATTCTTCTATCCTTTTCAATAATTTAAGAGTTGTCTCCAACTGTTCTTCTAAAATGAATGCCAGGTCATCCGCAAATGGTTGTAGTTTATAGCTTTCATCTTTTATCTCCATTCCTTTGATTTTCGGATCTTGTCTGATATTTCTGTTGAGAACTTCCAAAGGTAGTGTCAGGATCCAGTTATAGTTCCTTTCTATCTATCTCCTTTGATCAAAACCAATTCTTACCCTTTCCTGGGTCCTGCCATACTCCCAAGGGGGAGGGGGGATATGCAGGGGAGTTTTATTACTTTCACTTCCTCTATTCACTACAAAGTAACTTTTTGTTTATTCGCCTCTGCTAACCATTACAATGTAACCATTTGCCTCTTATCCTATGCCCCTCTGCAGTGCTTTTTTTGTAAAAAAAAAAAAAAAAAAAAGGTGCCGGAACTCACACACGTCATACAACCCACCTTGCCTACTCTACAAGGTTCCATCCCAAAAAGGTGTTGGAACTCTGTTCTGGGCGTTCTATGACAAAAAAAGCCCTGCCCCTCTGAACTTCTCTTCCTTACCGGGCAGCTAAGAAAAGGGGGAGTTGATAAAATGGTGTGAGGAGCTGTTGCATGATCGTGTACAACGGAGCCAGATTGATGTTATCTTTCCTGGATTTAACACCTAGAATTCTGCCGGTCTGAATCGCCTGGAAGAACTGCGGGGTGGGGGTTGCTTAGGGACACTTTAAAACATCGATTTGTGAGAGAATCCCTCAGATCCTGTCTATTATGCCTACTATCAATTTCTCTTAATAAAAGTGCTGCTTTCTTAAGATGTGGATTGAAGTGGTTCCTTACAGTTAGTATAAATAGCAGTGGGGATAGTGGACATCCTTGTCTTGTGCCTTTCTTTATATTAAAGTTCTCTGTATAGTCCCCATTGACAATTACTTTTGCTGTTTGTTTATCATATATTGTCTTAATGATCTTTATAAACTTTTCTCCAAAGTCCATCCAGTTTAGTTGTTTTTACATTGTCAAAAGCTTTTTGAGCATCTAAGATAGGGGTGTCAAACTGCCGGCCCACGGGCCAGATGCATCATGGCAAAACCGCGCCCACCCCATTGCCAGCAATGGCAAAAAAGTCACAATATGTTGCAACACGTCACGTGACATTGCGAGTTTGACGCTCCTGATCTAAGAAAATTAGGGCCATTTATTTTCCTGGGTGCATTTCATAGTATTCCAATGTATCTAAAATAATCCTTGAGTTATTTTTTTATTTGTCTTTTTGGTAAAAATCCATTGTGGTCTGGATGAATAAATTCAATCAAAAAGCTTTTCAGTTTCTCTGCTATTATTGAAGCAAAGATTTTGTAATCCATGTTTAGTAGTGATATTGGTCTATAATTTTTTTATCTGTATCAAAGCTGAGTCCTCTTTTGGTATTAAAGTAATATTTGCTTCTGTCCATGTGTTTGGTAATTTAGTCTCTAGTAATACCTCATTGCAAACTTCTTTCATTGGTGAGCTTAATGTATCTTGTAAACATTTATAAAACTCTGCGGGTAGCCTGTCCAGTCCCAGGATTTTATCTTTTTTTTTTGTTTTTTATAGCTTCCATCAATTCCATTATTGTAATTTTTTCATTTAGCATATTTTTAAAGTTCTCTGGAATTTTGGGTAGATTAGCTTTTCCAGATATTGTATTATTTTTCCCTGAGGGATTTCTTCTGTATCATATAATTTTTCATAAAATTCTTTAACTATTTTTTTATTGCGTCATTTTGAAATTGTAAACCGCCCTTCTCATCTTGCAATTTATTTATCAGTTTCTTCTCTTTTTCTTTTTTCAGTTTATAAGCCAGCCATCTTCCCAGCTTGTTTGCATTTTTGAAAAAGTTTTGTTTTGCCCTTTTAATTTGTTAAGCCAATTCCTATGACTCTATTAAGTTTAGCTTATGTTTTATTATCTCCATTTGTCTTTTCACAGCTTTCTTTTGTGGATATAAATTGTAATTCTAACTCCAGTTTCTTAAATTCTTACCTTAATATTGTAGATTGTTCTGGGAATATTGTAATCTAGACTATGATTGACTGTTTTTGAAGCAACCACATTTTGTGGCATGCTTAAAGATCCCATCAGCTTGGACCTTAGCCAAGTTGTTTGTGCAGCATATATATAGGCTGCATGGAGTCCCAAGGCGCATCATCTCAGACTGCGGGTGTAGTTTACCACAAAGTCTGGCAGGAATTTATCAAATTGTGAGTGGTTTAGTTCTTGGTTTCATCCAAGTACCAATGGGGGGGGGCAGGGAGAGCTAACTCAATGATAGAACAATATTTGCACTGCTATGTAAGCTATCAGCAGACCAACTGAGCAGAACTTCTGCCTTTTGCAGAAGTAGCTTACAATAACTCTGTACATAGCAGCACTGGGTTCACCCCATTTAAAGTAGTGACAGGAGTGGAATTTTACCTATGCCAGAACTACCATGGGGTTCCCCTTCCTCATCCTTAGCTGATTGTATGCACTATTTGAAAAGTACATGGGGAGAGGTGCAGAAGGCATTAGATTTATTTATTTTATTTATTTATTTATTTATTTANGCCAGGTCCGCTCCCCCCTCGTGAATCAGTTCTTGAATGAGGGGGGCCTTATTTACTACAGACCTGGCGTTGCACAACATCAGCCGATGGGCCCTGGCCGGAGGATCTAAGGTCCCTGGAGATCGAGTGGAGCTCTGAGGATCGGAGCACCCACAAGCTTGTAAGTAGCGTGTGCGTGCTCCCAGAACCCGATATGGTCTTCTGCTCCCGCCATACCTGCCCCTCCCACTGACTGTACCTATCACACCACCCTCCGCCAGCCCCCCAGTTTCCTCCCTTACCATTCCGCGCCCCCCAGACAGGACTGGCCTTGGCCTCCGAGAGGACTCCCCTGGTTCCCCTCGTGCCAACTCCGAACCCCCTAAAAAAGTATTGCAGGCTAATTCTACTGACGGCCAGCAGTTTGATTCTTACCAGCTCCAGTTTGACTCAGCCTTCCATCCTTCCGAGGTCTGTAAAATGAGGACCCAGATTGTTGGGGGCAATATTTATAAACCACTCAGAGAGGGTGGTAAAGCACTATGAAGCGGTATATAAGACTACATGCTATCACAATTGCTACAATGGCACTGAAAAAAAGGGACTTTTGACCATTTTTCTCACTCTTGGGCTCAATTGTAGTCGTAAGATGAGGATCACCCTGTACAGTTCACAGAAGTTAGTTGAATGCATAGAAAAAATATGTCAGAGACACAATTATATCTTTCCAACTTGGAGGAAATAAGAGCAGTTTGTCTCTTACCACTGCTGTGGTGGCGCAGTGGTTAAAATGCAGTACTGCAGGCTACTTCTGCTGACTGCCGGCTGTCAACAGTTCAGCAATTTGATTTTCACCAGCTGAAGGTTAACTCAGCTTTCCATCCTTCTGAGGTCGGTAAAATGAGGACTGTTGGGGGCAATATTCTGACTCTGTAAAACTGCTTAGACAGGGCTGTAAAGCACTCTGAAGCAGTATATAAGTTTAAGTGCTATTGTTATTGCTATTGTTGAACTTCTGAAGCAAGCAGGGACAGCACCATCTGACTTTGCTGCAGGGAGAAACTCTTCAGGTTGAACATTGCTGTGAGCTTTATCAACATTGTAAGCCCGGAGATACTTAAAAGTTGTTTCCAAAAGAGGCCTTTTGTCCTAGTCTACCTCGTACGTTTCAGTAAAGGCAGTAAATCTTTCAGAAAGATTTTGTGCAAAGGCTTCCAACTCTCTCTTATTCAGGAGTCCAAGTTCTTATTGATAGAAGCAAATTGCTCAAAAAGCAAAATAACTATTTGAGCTTACTGAACAACAAGAGGAAGTATTGCCTGCCAATAAATTCAGGGGAGCCACCTTGGGTAAACAGCCTTTCCCAGTCCTCTTTTCTGCATAGTCTTGTTTGTTTCCTCCAGGGAAAGATTGAAGGAAAACAAGGTCCAGGCAGAAGAAGAACATCATGGCTTCAAAATCTAAGGGATTGGTTTGGACAAAACTCAGCAGCACTTTTTTGTGCGGTTGCTGATAAAAACAGGATCACCAACATGATCGCCAATGTCCAATAACGGATATGGCACAAGAAGAAGAAGAAGATAGGTGTAAAATAGAATCTGAAATAGAAAAGTGGGAAAGCAAATGAAGAAACTGTGAGGGAATTGGATCACTTACAGTAGGTAGGTCACATTTCAAGCGAGACTTAAAGCTCTAACAGATGTTGGCTTTCTGTTTTGTTTCAAGGTCCCATTCAAGCATTTCAGTGATAGAAATAATGGTAAAAGTAGAAGTTGGCTTACGTGCATCTTTCGGAGTTCCTGATGTATCTAAACTGGATATAAACATACCAATACAAGTGTTATGCCTGAAACCATTATTTTTATTGGATTAGTGACAATAAAGTGATCAAGATTCTAAATCTAATATTTGGACATAATTAATCTATGATGTAATTGTAAGCAAAATGGAATTCTGTTCTTTGAATTAGAGTGAGCTAGTCTGTTATTGGCATTTGTGATGGAATTGCCAATGGTATGTTGTGTACAGTATCAGCTCCGTAATAACTGCTCCATTTTAGAGCTGTTTATTACTGACTGAAAACAGTTATTTCTTGAGGGTGAAGATATGATTGATGGAAAGGTTGTTGTTAATTACATATAATGANCCGTCAGGCATATCCCTCCGGCCAGTGCCTCCCTTGGGCCCTGTCCTCCGCCCGGGCCGTTCTTCCCTCCGGGCCGCTGTACAACACGCTGCTGAGCCGGCACACCCGGCACAGCCTCCGGGCCAATCGGGCCGCCAGATTTTCAACAGGCCCCAGGGCCGCCACTGTATCGGGCCGCCAGGCAGCCACGCCAGGCCGCTAGGCCGCCACAGCCTCAGGTCGTACATTTCCGCAAGGCCGCCAAGCCGCCATCGTGCCAAGCCGCTGGCCATTGCCGCATCGGGCCGCCGCCGCGTCCGGCCGCTGATCTTCCTGGCCGCTAGGCCCCAAATCGTCCGGTCGCCGATATTCCAGGCCGCTAGGCCCCAGGTCGCCCGGCCGCCGATCTTCTCGGCCGTTAAGGCCCGAGTCGTCCGGCCGCCGATTTTCCCGGCCATTAGGCCCCGAGTCGACCGGCCGTCGATTTCCCGGCCGCCGATTTCCCGGCCGCTAGGCCCCAAGTCGCCAGGCCTCTCCGCTCGGCTGCTCCGCCACTCCGCTCGCGGCCGCCAATTTCCCGGACGCTAGGCCCCAAGACGCCAGGCCTCTCCGCTCGGCTTCTCCGCCTCTCCGCTCGCGGCCCCGCCCGGATGGTCTCTGCGGTCTCCGCGGGGTCCAGCGCGCCTTCTTCGCTCGCCGACCCTCTTCTCCTACCGAGACTCCAGCCGGCGAGCACCCCCGGACCTTCGAGGGCTCCCCATCTCCGCCGAGAACCCCCGCGGAGACTACGGAGCTAGGGTATCATATAAGAAGCAGGCTGAACAGAAGAGGGCTCCCCAAGAGAGTTATAGGATTGGGGACCAGGTGTATCTGTCTACTAAGTACCTCAAGCTAAGGCAACCCTGCAAGAAATTGAGTCCTAAATACATAGGGTCTTTCCCAATTGTGAAAGTTATTAACCCATAACTGTTGAGTTATGGTTATCAAGATAATTGAAGCGGGTTCACCCAGTATTCCACTGCAGCTTATTGAAACCATTCAAAAAGTCCAGTTTAAGACTAAAGACAGAAGAACCCCTCCTCTTATACTGGTGGATGGGGAGAAGCATTATGAAATTAAGATGATACTAGACTCAAGAATTTTTAGGGACAGTTATAGTACCTATAACTATAGTGCCAGTTATAGTACCTGTGGAGAGGCTAGCCCTTTGTGAATGCTGAGTGGGTAAAAGCCCAGGATGTTAAAGCTGATCAATTAATACAAAAGTTTCATGAGAAATACCTGCAAGATCCAAAATGATGATGTTTGAATGTTTGAATTATATGTACTTATTGTTTCCTTAACCTTTTTTTCCAGGGGGTCGGCATGTCAAGGTTGAATTGTTAAGTTGCTTGCTAACCTCTGTTGCTACTCAGCTTGTCATAGAAACAGGGGGGAGAGAAAGCCTGGGAAAGAAACAGGAGTTTCAAGAAGCCATCCCTGGACTGTGAGACCGAAGGTCATCAAAAGCAGGTGTCTGACAGAGAAGTGGACCGTTCCCTTAACAAGCAGAAAATGTGATTGGGGAACGTGAACATACAGTATGATGGGTGGGGGTTATGAAAAGCCATTGTTATTTTTTAAAATATTTTTATTCGTTTTTTCCTACAAACAATAATAATTTTTCAATCAACGTGCTGTCTGAGTTTAATTTAATGTTTAATTCCTAATACTTTTTTCTTTCCTCTAGCCAATAGTAAAATAAATTCCAAGTTTGATAATAATCCATTTCTTCCTTTTCTTTCAGTCTCATAGTCAATCTGTCCATCTTTGTGCATTCTAGTATTTTTTTTAATTATTTCTTCATTTGATGGTACTCCTTCATTCTTCCAATATTGTGCAAATATGATTCTTGCCGCTGTTATAACGTGCCAGCCGGGAGCCAATGTACAATTTTGTGGTGGCCATCTATGCTGAAATGTATTCAGTCTTAGTTCCACAAGGCCGTTTGGAAGCGGCTTGGTGCCGCAGGTGTTCGAGGGCCAGGCTGGGTGTTTGACCTCTGCTGCCCAGGGCTCCGGGCAGCCCGCACCACCATCCAGCCCCCCCTGCATGGCCTGAGAGGACCAGTGAGGCTCCTCCAGTGGACCATGCCTTGGCACTTGCCCTGGTCCTACTCCCTTCTGCCAGAGACCCTCAGATCTGTCCCACTTCTGCCCAGACCCCCACAGGCACCTTTCACGCAAATGATGTAGAGCTGGTCACGCCCACCCAGTAGGCCACACCCACTCCATCCACGCCCACCCAGTATAAGCTTTGTTTATTAGTCTTTTCTGGCATTATACATAATAAAAAAGTTCAGGTTTAAAATCAACATGTTCTCCTAACATCTTTTCTAACCAAGTATGTATCTTTTTCCAATAGTTCTTTGCTTTATCACATGTCCACCAAACATGATAACACGTGCTTGACTTATGTTTACATTTCCAACATCTATCTGACATATTTTTAAACATTTTCGCTAATCTTGCTGGTGGCAAGTGCCATCTATAAAACATTTTATATAAGTTTTCTTTATAGGAAGTTGACATTGTCAATTTCTTTCCCATAAGTTTTGCCATCTTTCTAATTCTATATTATATCCAAAATATTTCACTCATCTTATCATTGTTTCTTTAACTTGTTCATCTTCCATTTTCAAAGTTAATAAAAAATTATACATTTTCTTAATTAATTTTTCATCCGAAGTTAACAAAGTCTTATCAAATACAGTGTGTTCTTTATAAAACCCATACATTTTAACATCTTTATCATATCTAGTTTGTATTTGTAAATGTGTCCGCCATGATAAGTTGATGCCCTGATTTTCCATTTCTTGTTTAGATTTTAAGTGTCTTTCAGAGTTTAGAATATCTCTATATGTCCAGATTTTTTCAAAGTCCACTAAGTTTGGGTGTACAAATGGTTCCATTGTTGACAACCACCCTGGAATTTTCAAATATATTTTGCTTTTTATTTTTCCACATGTTATTAACAATGCATTTCTTATATAGTGATTTTGGAAATATTTATGAACTTTATTTTTCCCAAACCATAAAAAAGTGTGCCACTCCAAATGTAAGTCCTGTCCCTCCAGATATAACAACCTTTTATTTTTAAGAATTATCCATTCTTTTACCCATGTTAATATGGATGCTTGATAATATAGAACCCACTCTGGTAGGCCAAATCCCCCATTTCCTTTAGCATCTTGTAACATTTTCATCTTAATTCTAGCTTTCTTTCCTTGCCAAATAAATTTCAAAATTAGTGAGTTCAAATCTTAAAAAAAATATATCCAATTTTATAGGTATTGTTTGAAATAAAAATAAGATTTTCGGTAATAAATTCATTTTCACTGTAGCAATTCTTCCTAATATTGACAATTGCAAATGTTTCCATTTTTCCAAGTCCCATTTTATTTGATTTAATAATTTTATATAATTGTCTTCTTTTATTGTTGAATATCTTGCTGCCAACTTCCCAAATATTTAACCTTTTTAACTATCTGTAATTCTGTTTTTTCTGATATTTTTTTTGTTTATCTGTGAGATTTTTAACTATTACTTTAGTTTTCTCTTTGTTTATTTTCAGTATGCCATTTCTCCATACTGTTCTCTCTTTTCCAGTAGTTTAGAAATCATCTCCAAAGGTTCTTCTAAGATGAACACCAAATCATCAGCAAATGCTTGTAGTTTATATGTTTCACCTTTTATTTCTAATCCTTTGATTTCTATATCTTGTCTAATATTTCTGTTTAAGACTTCCAAAGTAAAAATAAATAACAGTGGAGATAATGGACATCCTTGCCTTGTTCCTTTCCTTATCTCAAAGTTCTCAGTGTAATCTCCCATTCACAATCACTTTCGCTGTTTGTTTATTGTATATCATTTTTATCATATTTATAAAATTCTGTCCAAAGTCCATTATTTGTAATTGCTGAAACATAAATTGTCAGGAAACATTATCAAATGCCTTTTGAGCGCCTAAAAATATTAGCGCCATTTGTTTCCCTGGATGTAATTCATAGTATTCTAATACATCCATTATCACTCTTAGATTATTTTTAATTTGTCTCTTTGGTAAGAAACCATTCTGGTCTGAATGTATAAATTCAGTTAAGTATCTTTTCAGTTTCTCAGCCATTATTGAGGTGAAAATTTTATAGTCCACATTCAATAACGATATTGGTCTATAGTTTTTTTTATCTGAGTCAAATCTGAGTCTTCTTTTGGTATTAAAGTAATATTTGCTTCTATCCATATCTTGGAAGTTTAGCCTCCAACAAAAGTTCATTACAAATGTCTTTCAACAGTTCACTTAATATATCTTGTAAGGTTTTATACAACTCTGCCGGTAATCCATCTGGACCGGGTGTTTTTTCATTTTTTTGTCTCCTTATGGCCTCTGTTATTTCCATCATTGTTATTTTTTCCTCTAACATAATCTTGTAAGTTTCTGGAATTTTTGGAAGATTATTTCCTTCCGAATATTGAATCATTCTCTCTCTTGGAATTTCTTCTGTGTTTCTTATAATATTCTTTGATTGTCTTTTTTATTTCTTCATTTTTAAATTGTAGACCACCTTTTTCATCTACCAATTTATTTATCATTTTTTTCTCCTTCTGTTTTTAAGTTTGTAGGCTAACCATCTGCCTGGTTTATTTGCATTTTCAACAAATTTTTGTTTTGCTTTTTTTATTTGCTGTGCCAACTTTTCTGAGTCCAACAAATTTAATTTACGTTTTATTATGTCCATTTCTTTTTTTAAAGTCTTCTTTTGTGGGTTCATTTGCAGTTCTGATTCTAATTTTTCAATTTTTTCTTTTAGTAGTACATACTGCTGTCTTTTCTGTTTATTTTTCTTTGCCACATATGTATTTTGTAATGTTGTATCTTCTTTTTTGTTTTCTTTAAAGAAAAACTCCATTTCTTTTGTTGCTAATTCTATAAAATATCTTTCTTTTAGTATAGATTGATTCAAAGTCCATCTTGGGGTTTTTTTGTATTCCTCTCCATATCACTTTTAAAGTGTTATGATCTGCCCATGTACCTGGTTCTATCTCAATTTCCTGCATATTCATCCTCAGATCCGGTGTCATCCAAATCATATCAGTTCTAGACCAGGATTTTTGGCTATTTGAATAAAATGTATATTGTAATTTTCCTGGATTAATTTCCCTCCAAACGTCTTGTACTCCAATCTCTTCTATCATATTAAAAAAAAAAAAGTCTTAGGTAGTCTTCTTCCAGTTTTTCCTGTTTTACTGCTTTTATAATCTATTGTCCCATCCACAATTGCATTAAAATCTCCTACTAGACAAATATTTTGATACTCCAGTTCTATTATTTCTCTGTCTAGATTTTGATAAAATTCTTCCTGGTTATTATTTGGTACATAAATTACTACCAACAATATTTGTTTTTGATGTAAATATATTTCTACCATCCCAATTCTTCCATCTTCATCTGAATAGATCATTTTAGAGTTTATTGTCTCTTTAATATATACAGCAACACCTTTTTTTTTGTTGCACCGATGCATGGTAAAGTTTCCCAATTTTGGGGTATTCCAGAAGCTTATAAAGTTTTTTTTATATGTGTCTCTTTCAAGCAAATTATGTCTATGTTTAATTTCTGCAGTTTCCTAAAATTTTTACTTCTTTTTGATGGGGAGTTTAGTCCATTTTTGTTCACTGAAAAAAATCTGTTTTCTTTCTCCATTTCTGTTATTTATATTTGGGTCTAGTAGATCTTGTGATACTCTATTCTCTAGCCGCTCCTTCACTCTCTTGCTCGCATTTCTCCTTCTGTTCTCCTGATTGTGTAGCTGCTTCTCCAGATGTCTCTTCCATTTGTTTCTGTTCCTTTCTCTCCTCTTGTCGATGTTGCACTCCTTCATCTAGGAACATCTGTTTTTTTCCTCAAAATCCTCTACTTTTCAGATTGAATCCAGTCGATATCTTGTACTATTCCAGTTGATTAAAATCCCTTCTGGCATTAACCATCTAAAGTTTATGCCCTTTGCAGTCAGCTTTGTCGTTAAAAAGTGGTACTGTCTTTGAGTATCTCTTACCCTCTTAGGTATCTGCTTTAAAACCACAATTTCTTTGTTCTTGTATTGTAATGGTTCCTCTCGAACTTTCCTCAATATTTCATCTTGTGTTGTTTTCTTTATGAATCTCACATGCACTTCTCTAGGTAATTTAAATCTCCTTGCATAGCTTGAATTCATTTAAAATACTGCATCTATCTCCATTTGCATCTCTGCTCTATCAGCTTTCAAAGCCTCTGCCAAAAGTTTGATGATCACAACTGCTATGTTTTCTTCTCTATCTTCAGGGATATTTTGAAATCTTAAGTAATGTTCTGCTTTTTCCATTTCTAGGATTGCGACCGCTCCCTCAAGGTTTTGATTTGCTTGTTCTAGTTTGTCATTTTCTTGCAATAGTATTTCCATTTTTATCAATATTTTCTGATTTATTTTCCATTTTCTGAATTCTTTGTTCATTTTAAGCAACATTTGATGATGTACTTTAAATTGTGTCTTTACGTCCAAAATTTCTTCACTTAGTTTATCAAATTTACTTTTTGTTTCTTCATGATTTTTTTTGCATTAATTCCTGAATCAATTTTAAAGTAGTTTGCATCTCATTTTGAGCAGTGCTTATTTTTTCAAGCTGCAACATTGTTTCCAATAGATCCCTGGGTTGTTGGACTAGGTGTTCCCACAGATGGTGCAGAGGAGGTCTTTTTCATAAGTCTAGTAAGGTTTGGTGCACTCATTCTTCCAGCCAACTATTTTAGGCTTAAATCCAAACTGTGAAAGTAGCCAACTACTTTAGGCTAAGTCCAGTATCTCAGGGAGAGAAGACAAAATAATGCAGGCAAGAAGAAAAACAAAGAGGAGAAAGAAGTAAAAAAGCCAACTATCTTCGATTAAAATCCAATTAAAAAGAAAAAGGAAAAAAAAAGAACAAGCCAACTACTTTAGGCCAAATCCAACTCCTCCAGTCAAGTCTCAGATGTAAAACCTTCGCTGTCTCTAAATAATTTCTGTTTAGTTATATCCAGAGTCAACAAATCTAGTTGTGGAAAGTCTTCTCATTTAAAAACTCACACCAAGGCACTTTGTTTAAACCAGATGTTGTCCCAAGGTCACACTCTTTCAAAAATATTTTATTGTTTTTTTATTGTTTTATAGTGTTGTAGTATCTTCTTCCGCCACTAGATGTCCTCATTTGCTATTTAGTCAATGTCCAGTTAAAAAGTTATTGCAAAGTTTTCCTTTTTAAAATTCTTTGTAGGTTATTTACTCTTAGGATTGTAGCTAAGAAAAATTTTCCACCTCTTACAACACAAGTAATCTTTTTTTAATCAATCTGAGTCCAATTTTAAAATATTTTTTTTGTATTCCTTAAGAGACCTTCCCCCTTGTACTTGCTCGCCGCTTTTAATTCCTCCTCTAGTCCTTCTGGGGGCTTTGCTTTTTAGCTCTGCCCAGTCAGGGGATCAACATTTTAATTGTAATTCCAAAAGGAAAAGGGAAAAGGGCTAGCTCACCCAGTTTCAGCACGCTGTTGACAGTCAGCTGTTAGGCGGAGCGCTGCGACTCCTCACTTTCCTTCTACCTGGTGATGACTTGTGCTGCCTGGGCGAGCCTGGCAGCCTTTCCTCCGTCCTTTCAGAGGGTTTCTTCAGTCCGCCTGGACCGATCGCCGTCTGGTCCGGTCTTCTGAATATCCCTCCTTCTTCGTTGCCCCTCCAGGGCAACTTTACGACCCCTTGGGGTCGCTGGGCAGACCGAAATCAGGCTGGGAAGCTGGAGCCCCGGCTTCTTCCACCCGTCCCGTTGTGCTCCAAACCGGAAGTCCTCTATGAAAAGCCATTGTTAACTAACCAGAATTTTGCATGGAAAAACTAGAGTTGATTTTGCTTTTTCAGTGCCGGTATGTGTATTCAGTAAAGATTATCTCTTATGGCACCTCAAGACTATAAAGTTTCTTCAATATTGAATTAGCCAGATGGATGGTTGACACTAGGTTTGCTTCCAACAGCTTTTTGTATTTCCAGGGATGCCTCTTGCTGAATTCTTTCAGATTCTTTCAGTACTTTTTCAGTCTCTAACCATGCTCTCTCTTTTTTCATTTCCATTTCTTGTTCAGCAAAGGCTGCTCTTGCTTTTGTTGCTTTAGCCTTTGCACTGGCAATGGCAAGTGCATTACTTGCTGATGACTGTTTGGAAGAACTAGAGTCTTGAGACCTTGTCTTGTTTGAAGATGCCTAGCTCTGTGACATGGTGTCTTCTGGAGGTGTTTGACTGTAGAGACTGCTGTATGGCCATATGCAGGTAACTGCATTGGCAGGATAGCAGGCCTCTGTATACTAGTCGCTATCCTGAATTCCATTTGCTGGGTAGCTGCTGTTTCACTGTTCTATTATATGCTGGGGGCATGATAATAAGCATCAAAGTTCTTTAAGTAAAGCCCCACATCATTCTCTCAATCACCCCCAAAAGCACCACTTCCCTTGAATCTAATAGTTTAAGTGTCCATTGAGGCATGTCACTCAGACAAGTCACATCATCTTTCACCTGCATGCAAGTTCTGCTTCTGCCTCAGGGGCTCAAATGCATTTCACTGAAAACAAAGGGTTTTCCATGTGATCAAGAGCTGTGGTGGCACAATGGTTAGAATGCAGTATTGCAGGCTAATTCTGTCCACTGTCAGGCGTGTGATCCTGACTGACTCAAGGTTGACTTTGCCTTCCATCCTTCCAAGATTGGTAAAATGAGGATCCAGATTGTTGGGGGCAATATGCTGACTCTGTAACCATTTAGAGTGGGCTGTAAAGCACTATGAAGTGGTATACAAGTCTAAGTGCTATTGCTATTGCTCTCATCTGCCTGAACAATTTGAACAAGTCAGAAGAGATAGAGTAACTGTGAGTGGGATCTTGAAGTCCTAGTAGACAATCACTTAAATATGAGCCAGCAATGTGTGGCAGCAACCAAAAAAGCCAATGCAATCCTAGGCTGCATTAACAGAGGATAGAATGAAGATCATGCAAATTATTAGTACTAAGACTTTATAAAGTCTTAGTAAGATCACACTTGGAATATTACATCCAGTTTTGGTCATAAAAAAGATATTGAATCTGTACTCATTCCTCAAATTGACTTCCTCTCTAGTTTTCAAGATTCTCCTACCTCCTTTTCACATCATTATCATCTTTTTGCCTTCTATTCTGATATTGTAGTATTAGTCTGCTCCAAAACAGTCTCTGTTCAACTTCATGTACATTGCATAAAATCCTTGAACAGTACTTCTTAGTACTCTAAATTAACTGATGGCTTTGCACCAAACATTTTTTACAGAGTAGGAAGCTCTTTTAAAGAAGAAAGGTTTGTGCACAGAGTCTATACAAAGACAGCTCAACTGATTAAAACTTACACTATGCTGACCCATAGAGCAACGTACTGTATACCCAACAACTGGTTTCGATCAGCTATCTTATTTGGATTTCTCCACAACTGATTTGCCTGAGTGTGTCTAAAAAAAATGAGGTTCAATGTGATGCCAGACTAGTGTACCAACATTTTTGAGCTGTTCGTCACATCTGAAAACCTGTAAACAAGTTATAAATAAATTCACAGAATGGCTGCCACAATGGATATGTCTGCTATCTATTTACCAGGAGACAAGCTGCTAAGATTGCTTCACATCACCACCACTCACCTCCCATGACATTCTCTATTGCTTTATGCTTCTCCCCCTCTCTCTTTCTCTCCCTCTCCCTCTCTCTCTCCTGGGAAAATGAACACCTATATATTCACTTATCATTTTATTTTCTAGAAATGGAGCATATGGACTCCAGTGATACTTGAAGCTAGTGCTTTGATTTGCAGACTCCAACAAATTTATTTATTTTCAAATAAAGGAAATTTAATCTCAAATGGGGCAGGAAACCTGGTGGACATCAGAGAAATGTCTGTATACAGGTGCCCATTGCTGTGTCACTTTAGAACAGAAATGTCCAGAGGGGTTTTTTTGGGGGGGGGGAATGTCAAAGCATTCCATCCTCAGAATACCTGATTTTAAAAGAAACCACATTGATCTTGAAATATACCACAAACGGACTGATTTTAAAGCAAGGTCATTTGGGACCCATCCATTTCAAGACTTTTTCATCACTTCTCAATTACATGCAAACATAGAATAAACCTTAGGACTGCCTAAGGAGCATATTTGGAAGATATGGATATCTTTTCTTAGCTGAAACAATGCCCAGTTTGTTCCTGGTGCCCTTTCCCAGAGACAGAATTATGGAAAATGCAAATATGCAGATTTTCTTTAGTTGCATTATAGGTATGAAATTGAATGATATTGTATCAGACCACAGAGCACATGAGAGAATGTTTCTTCCTTATTTAGTGAAGAATGTTCAGTTACAGACCAAAAGAAAAAATTAAGGGCCCATTCACAGCTCACTCAGATTATATTTAATTATTTCTGTCCACTATTGTTACAGCACAGAATTTGGCCATCTTTCTAGACAAGTTGCAATCCTAAGTGTTAAATAACTACACACTGTTCTAATGTCTGAACATATGAATAAAAACTCTTGAGATGGCTATTATTGACTATCAAAACCATTATGAGCAGATTGTCTAAACACCCCAATGTGAGTGACCTCCTATGTCAATATATAGTAAAATTAGCGGCAGTTCAGAAATGTATGTGCAGATCTGTTTTTCTTCATATAGAGAAAACTTTACACTTTAGAGGTGTTTCTGTGCAAAAATGACTGGATTCAGAGGCACAATTTCAGCCCACTTTAGAGCAGCTTCAATGGTGATAATGTTCATGCTTATTGGGCAACTACTATCCCCACTCCTGGAGAAGCAAAGGAGGTGAAAAATGGACAATCCAATATATCACAGGGTCTGTAACCACCAACTTCTGCGGTTCTCCAACCCTATCATAGACAGTCCCCTTTGTTGCAGGAGGAGTGCAGCTCCACTGATGTGCAGCCTTCAGACCCCAGTCTTAGGAAAACAGTCATTTTGACAGAGGAAATAGTGAGAAATTAAAACATTTTCAAGCATGGAAAGTCATGGAGGTGCTGAAAAGAAAGGTCAAAGTCCAGATGAGATCACTCTGGGGGCTTCTCTTTTAACATAATGAAAAAGTTTCATGAACCTGTTAGAGACTTCATTTAGCTGCTGTCTCTGCTTGAATAGTGGACCTTTGAATGCAGGCATCTGCAGTGCTCTATCTCACCAAGAGAATCATCTTTAGCAGGTTAAAAAAAGTTCTTAGATATTCCAATTTTGGCAAATTAAAAAATTTGCCAAAATTTTTTAAAAAATTTTTAAAAATCAGGCAGTGCTTTTGAAAATATTGCAAATGTGAGCTACATTTCCTACCTATATTTGTATTTTTTAAATTTGTATTATAAGAAAAACTGAAAACCATAGATGAGTTTGGTGTAGACTAGATTTCTATTGAATGTTGGCTTGTTCTTGGGTATTCTGACCAGGGTGTGTTCAAAGAGAAGTTGGTTGTTGAGGAAGTTTTTATTTGGATTATTGCAGTAACCAAGGGGTCACACTCAAGGGAACCCCTCCAAAGTTCTGGTTTGGTAATTCCTGAAATTGTTTCTATAAGTATATGGAAGACACTTGGGATGTAACAGGCCACATTTTCCCAAGGATTCTATGTATAGTTGGAGTACAGTTAATTCCTTTCATGCAAACAGGAAAACATGATCAGTTGATCATGGACAAAGCAGTCATTTAGGGATGCAAATGGATGCAGTTTCCAAATCTGTCAGTCATGGCATCAACCTCAATGAAGCCATCACATTTTGTTTACACTAAGAAAAAAGGCCCATTGAAAGTCAGCAATGCAATACTTGTCAGATCTTCCCAACATGGTTGTTCTCATTCAAAGAAATCTGAAAAGGGAACTAGCAGAACTAACTTCTGCATAGCCAAGAGATTTCTGGGAGAAACAGCATTAAATTCACAAACTGATAAAGAAGGCCAAATCTGTATATTTTGTTTTTTACTTATTTATTTAATTTGTCTTAGATTTGTGATGCTGGACAGCTCACATAATTAAAAACAACCAGACAACACAGCCAATAAACAAAATATAAAAATAAAAAATATTGAATCTTGAGTGCGATCAAAAATGAATAAGGAAGATAGCCGCAGCCATGCTCCTTTTCAAAGTTGACATTTCCCTTATATTTATGTGTGTTATACATAAAAATATTGCATATAAAAATAGGTGGTGTTTTGATTGCACCTGTTTAGCTGTCTTCTTGACCTTTTGGACCTCTATCCAATAGAGATCAAACAACGTTGTGATAGTGATGACATTAATTGTCACTTTCATTTTAACACCAATCTTAAATACAGAAGTGTCCCCCTTTCTGTCTCTAGACCTTTAAATCTAAGGGACATAATAAAATGCAACTTCTTTTATTGCTGACCACTAAAAGCATCCTATTGGGGCTACACTAGATTGAAATAGGCATCCTGTATCATTTGCTTAAAGGAAGGCATTGCTCTGGAAATGGAGACCTTGTGAAGTAGAACTGTCATAACTTCAGAGCTGTACAGGAAGCAGAGCAGGAATTGGGATTAAATGTTTTGGCAACATCCTTTGCCCTCTGCTTCTCTTAGAGCCCATATATGGAAATCTTCTACCAAACAATCCCACAGTAAAACTCCACACTGGAAGGAGGTTTCTGTAGCAACTAAAGGACAATGCTTGGGTAATTTAGGTGAGAGCTCTTACTTATTACTGTGAAATTATAGTACATTTAAAGGACTCCTTATCCAGAGAGCAAAGGAGATTCTTAAGCTATTAACATTTGCTCTGCTGTTATTAATCATGTTTGATCTACAGTGTCATCTGAAGGAGAGATCTACAATCTGGTTTTGAACTTAGATTAGACTTCAATTTGAGGCAACATTTTACATTTGACAATATATATTTCTAGTGGATGTTATTTGGATTTTTTTAATGGGATGCTTTCAGTAAAGGAAAAACTAGAGCTTTAAACCATTCTGCAAATAATTTTCTCTATTTAATCATTTCCCCAGATCAGTCATTTGGGGGGATTGAGATATTGCAGCTTAGGAATTGGTTTCCTGGAGTTCAAACATTGAATAAACAAGAGATATAAAAGAAAGAGGAGAGAGACAAGAGAAGGAGGTGAGAGAAGAACTTGCTTAATGTAAAAGCTGTCATATTGGCTTCAAGGGCAATTTCATTGTTTAGAAATGCAATATATATATGTATGCTGGAAAAAAATTCTATGCTTCTTTATGGTCATTAGGGAATACTTTCTCTGTCTTCATTTTTTTACATGAAAGAGACAAACATTAAGAATTACAGACTAAATAAATTACATGGATCCCTCTTAGGTACGCATAAAAAACTTCCCTCCACCACCCTGCTCTTCCTTGGACCAATGGAAGGATAATCTTGGGTATGAGACTAGAGATCTGAGGCAATGGCCTTCCTAAGAAATTTCTACCTTACCCTGATGAGCAAGACTCCCATTGGATTGGGTTCTCTAATGCAATCCTGTTCTAGTGGAAACCAAAGCCATATGCATGACTGGCAGATCATTGGGCACAATGCCCAGGGCCCACAAAACTACTAAATGCCTATGAAAATATACCCATCCCCATTATATTGTGTAGACCTATGGAGAGATAATGGACCTCTAATTTGTATATAATGCAAATATTTAAACTTTAAGTCAGTGGTGGCGAACCTATGGCACGGGTGCCAGAGGCGGCACTCAGAGCCCTCTCTGTGGGCACGTATGCCATTGCCCCAGTCCTAGGCCTTCAGCTGGGTTTTATAAAACCTTTTCGCTTTAGGCCTCTGCCGCTGTGTGCAAAAAAAAAAAAAGGTTCAATCAAATCAGTCAATTTCAACTTCTGGTGGGAAAATTCTTTTTTGCAAAATTGGAATTGATTGATTGAACTTTTTAGTCCCACCCAGTCTGCTGTTACCACTGCAGCCACGCCCATCAAATGGGCCACACCCACCTGGCACCTGACGATGCATAAGTGGGTTTTGGGTTGCAGTTTGGGCACTTGGTCTCTAAAAGGTTTGCCATCACTGCTCTAAGTTGTTGTGGGCCCATAATTACGGCTAGAACTGACAAAGATTTCACTTTGGCCTTCAGTTGTGGAATGGTTTCTGTGATGGAAAATTGCTAAATATTCTCACGTATTATTAGCATACCTGTACCAGAATTAATGAGCAGGATTGGATCTATTTATGGAGGTCTAGCATGCTTATCTCCAGGCTCAAGGGGGTAAACCACAGAGGCATCTGGTTTACCCCCTTGAGAAACCAAATGTTGGACTAAGGTGGGCTTTGGCCCAATTTTATCATGCTGCAATGATGTACAAGAATTGAATTCTTGCTCTTTGCAGATATTTTGTGATCTGCTTTTGCATAAAACTTAAAAATAAAGGGAGATGCAATCATGCGGATAAGCCTAACTCACTTGTCCACCTACCTGTGCCTGGAAAAGTCCTCCATGGTCATAAACTTAAAAATCATCAGATGGCCAGTGATATAATGTGATTCTCTATTACAATTCTATGACTTATTTATTTATATATTTTATATAAGATATATAAGGTCATCTGCATCCATGGTGGCTCTGGGTGGCTTACAGAAATAAAAACAGTAGAAAAACCATATAAAAAGGAGAAAAAAGTGGTGTGTGTTTCAAAAAAGAAAAACAATCCAGATCAATGTACATAACACAAGAAGAAGCTTGCCGCTCATCCTAACCCAAGGATGATGGGAAAGCCATGTTTTTAACCATGTTTCAAACACGGGCAAGGTTGGAGCCCTACAGATCTCTAGAGTTGCTTCCTAGTCCCATCGGATGACATTTTTATTCAGTGTGACTTGGAACAGACCCCTCTGATCATATAAGAGAATCTTGATTCTGTTTTTGTTAGGTTTTTTTAATCCCTTCAAAAGACAGATGACTATGGGCTCTAAAAGCAAAGAACAAATTCCTAGAAAAACAGCATGCAAGCAGAATAACTCTCTTCTCATTATCTTTGATGTATTCTTTCTTTTATTAAGGGAACATCAGCAAAGTGAAGATGCTTTCTGTTTACAACAGGGTTTCTCAAATTGTGAGGTGGATTCCCTCTAGGAGGTGCAGACAGAGCTGGGGTATGTGTGCAGAATTTTTTAGTTGTGTATTGTTAAAATAAAACCACATTTAAAAATAATAATATAATAATAATAAAGTTGGAAGGGACCTTGGAGGTCATCGAGTCCAACCCCCTGCTCAGGCAGGAAACCCTACACCATTTCGGACAGATGGCTGTCCAGTCTCTTCTTTAAAACTTCCAGCGTTGGAGCATTCATTGTTTCATTGTTCTTCTGAGTTCATTTTGGTGTTTGGATTTTTAGGAAAGATGCATACATTAAGATTTCATTAAAAGAAAATATGAAGGCAAAAAGTTTAGGAAACTCAGTGTAGACTATTATTTGGACACTTAGTTTTTAAGATTTCTGGCACACTGTGCTAATCTACCAAGTGAATTTTATGATTTTATTTCATTGGCAACCATTTTTGCTAAAACTGTGCAAGGACTGCCTGATGCTTCTTGAAACTAATTAGCTCAGATGGATGTGAACAAAAAAATCAAGATGACTGCTATCATGGTTTCTTTGAAGCAGTATTTTGATTAGAATAGAATAGAGCTGGAAGGGATATTGGAAGTCTTCTAGTCCAGCCCCTTGCTCAAGCAGACAAGTGACTGTCTAGCCTCTTCTTAAAAATCTTCAGTGATGGAGCACCCACAATTTCTGGAGGCAAGCTGTTCCACTGGTTAATTGTCCTCATTGTCAGGATGTTTCTCCTTAATTCCAGGTTGCTTCTCTCTTTGATCAGTTTCCAACCATTGTTTCTTGTCCTTCCCTCTGGTGCATTGGTGGCAGCCCCTCAAATACTGGAATACTGCTATCATGTCTCCCTTATTTCTTCCAAGACTGAGTGGTTGTGGCTGCCGGCTCCCAGGTATGGTCAGCTGATTCCATCGCTGACTATAGGGGGCGAAACCCTGGCCCCCTCGGAGAGGGTTCGCAACTTGGGGGTCCTCCTGGACCCACGGCTGACACTGGACGACCAGTTGGCGGCTGTGGCCAGGGGGGCGTTTTACCGGGTACGCCTGGTGCACCA
>NW_015388013.1:337668-342238 GCF_001527695.2 Protobothrops mucrosquamatus
TACAACCCAGGATTGTATTAGCTTTTTTGGCTGCTGCTGCACATTGCTGGCTCATAGTCAAGTGATCGTCCACTAGGACTCCAAGGTCCCTCTCATAGTTGCTGTTTTTGACCCAGGTCTCGCCTAATCTGTACTTGTACTTTTGATTTTTCCTGCCTAAATATAAAATGTCAGGGCCCACTTCAAAACCTTATCCTAAGAAAACAGGACTCTTGGAGCAGTTTCTTCTAAAAGGAACTTTTATTAGGAGAAGCTGATAGCAGGCATAATAGGCAGGATATGTGGGTTTCCTGCTCAGATCAATAGGTTAAAAGAGTCCCAAGCAAACCCTATCCCAATAGTTCATTCAGTCAGTTTGAATGGGCCAATCCTCAGGTGTTATATTTGCTGTGGGAAAGGAGCTGATAATGGATTCTGTTCCCATGCTTGTGATGCTGTTATTGGGTTTTCGCACCTTCCTTTCCGCAGCAAAAGATAAGCCAGATGGCCTGAGGCACATTCCTTTCTCACCCCAAGGTAACATCAAGGGAGAGACAGTTCAAAGAGCAAGTATGTAGGAATAAGCAAAGCAGAGAAACAACCTGCAGGGCCTTCCCCCCTCCCCCTCAGGAGAATGGCAGAACCCTCAGTAAGAAATAGAAAGAAATGAAATGGATCCCCCCCTCAGTGTAAGAATGGGTTCTGACACTTTGCTTTTCTCCACATTGAAACTCATTTTGTTGGATAGGGCCCATTGTTCAAGTTTGTCAAGATCTCTCTGGATCCTGAGCTTGTATTCTGGGGTGTTGGCTACTCCTGCCAATTTGGTGTCATCTGCAAATTACTGCCATCTTTTTTTTATAGATATTTTATTAAGTTTTTATAGTTACAAACCTTTAGTGCTTAATAAACAATGTGTTGTCTGGGTCCACATATTTGACATTAATAGTAATACAACTTCTATTCCTACTCTCTACTCCATTTTTCTAGCCATTTGTAAAAATTATCCCATGTTTGAAAGTATTCTGTATCTTCTTTCCCTTTCATTTTCAGTGTAAGCCTATCCATTTCCCTACACTCCAAAAGTTTCCTAATTATGTCTTCTTCTGTTGGTGTTTCTTCATTTTTCCAATACTGTGCAAATGTAATTCTCGCTGTTGTTAATATATGTAATATTAAATATATACATTTTTGTCATAGTTTTCTGTGATTATACCTAGAAGAAATAGTTCTGGCTCAAAATCTACATTTTTTAAACATTTTCTCTAACTACATGTGTATTTTTGACTAATTTTTTTTTGCTTTAGGGCATGTCCACCAGAGGTGATAGTACGTGCCTGGCTTTTGCCTACATTTCCAACAATTACTAGACATGTTTTTAAACATTTTTGCTAATCTGGCAGGTGGTAAATGCAATCTATAAAACATTTTATATAAATTTTCTTTAAAAGTAGCTGCCCTTGTTATTTTATAGTTTCTTTCCCACAAGTTTTGCCATTTTTCTAATTCTACATTATGCCCAATTTCTTTTGCCCAAGTTATCATTATTTCTTTGACTTGTTCATCTTCCATCTTCAAGTTTAACAAACATTTATAGAGTTTCTTAATCGGTTTTTCATCTGATGACAATAGTATCTGGTCAAATATTGTTTGATCTTTATAAAAACCATATGTTTTAGCATCTTTTTTGTATCTCATTTGCATTTCCAAGTGTGGCCACCATGATAGCTCAATGCCCTGTTCTTCCAATTCTTGTTTAGTCTGTAATTTTCCTTCAGTATTCAAAATGTCTCTGTAAGTCACAAGTTTCTCATAGTTGATTAAATTTGGGTGCACAAATGCTTCAATTGTCGAGATCCATCCTGGTATTTTCATATAAATTTTCATATTTATCTTATCCCATGTCAAAAGCAAGGCATTTCTTATATAGTGATTTTGAAAGTATTTATGGATTTTATTCTTCCCATACCATAGAAAAGCGTGTCATCTAAGTTGTAAGTCATGTCCTTCTAGGTATAGTAATCTTTTTGTGTCTAAGGGTTATCCATTCTTTTAACCATGTTAATGCAGCTGCTTGATAGTACAGAACCCAGTCTGGTAGCCTAAATCCTCCATTTTTGTCATTGCCCACTTCAAAATCTCATCCTAAGAAAGCAGAACTCGTGGAAGCAGTTTCTTCCAAAAGGAATTTTTATTAGGAGAAGCTGACAGCAGGCATAATAGACAGGATCTGAGGGTTTCCTGCCAGATCAATAGGTAAAAAATATCCCAAGCAAAACCCCACCCCATAGTTCATCCAGTCAGTTCAAACAGGCCAATCCCAGGGTGTTAAGTTCGTTGTGGGAAAAAGGAGAGCCAGGCTGTCTCTGGCTCTTCACACCTTCCCTTGTGAACCTGGAGATAATCCAGTTGCCGGAGGTACATTCCATTCTCCTCCCCCCTTTACTAGCTGACAACAAGGGGAGAGAAAGTTCACAGAAGATATATGCAGGAATAGCAAAGTGTTACATTGTAGCAATAGAGGAAAGCAAGCAATAACTCACAAGCACTTCCCCCCTTCCCTCCAGGGATATGGCAGAACCCAGGAAGAGAAGAGAATAAGATGGGTTTTGACAATTTTCTTTCGCTTCTTGTAGCAATTTCAATCATATTCTGGCTTTTTTCCCTTGCCAGATAAATTTCAAAATCAAAGCATTTAATTCATCCCAAAAAAAATTCTCTAATTTTATAGGCATTGTTTGGAATAAAAAAAGTAGTTTTGGTAAAATATTCATTTTCACCATCACTATTCTTCCCAACATCGATAATTGTAGATTTTTCCATCTTTCCAAATCTAATTTTATTTGTTTTAGTAGTTTAAGATAATTATCTTCTTTTAATGTCGCACACCTTGCTGTTAGGTATATCCCCAGGTATTTAACTTTCTTAACTATCTGGAGATCTGTTTTTTCTGACAATTGGTTTCTTTGTTTATCTGTAAAGTTTTTGACTATCACTTTAGTCTTGTCTCTGTTTATTTTCAATCCTTCTACTTCTCCAAATTCTTCAATCTTTGTCAATAATTTAGGGCTTTTCTCCAAGGGATCAAATACCAAATTGTCTGCAAATGCTTGTAATTTATATTTTTCATCTTTTATCTCCATACCTTTAATTTCTGGGTCCTGTCTAACATTTCAGACAGTGGACACACTTACTTGTTTTGTGCCTTTTTTAATATTAAAATTCTCTGTAAAATCTCCATTTACAATTACTTCAGCTGTTTGTCTATGATATTGTTTTGATTATATTTATGAAGTTTTCTCCAAAATCCATATGGTTTAATTGTTGTACCATAAATTACTAGTTAACATTATCAAAGGCTTTCCGCACATCTAAGAAAATTAATGCCATTTGTTTTCCTGGATGCATTTCATAATATTCCAGAGTATCTAAAATCATTCTTAGGTTGTTCTTTATTTGTCTCTTTGGTAAGAAACCATTTTGGTCTGGATGTATAAATTCAATCAAAAATCTCTTCATTCTTTCTGCTATTATTGAAGCAAAAATTTTATAATCCACATTTAATAGAGATATTGGTCTATAATTCTTTATCTGGGTCAAATCTGAATCTTCTTTTGGTATTAAAGTAATATTGGTTTCTGTCCATGTATTTGGTAGTTTAGCCTCTACTAATACTTCATTAAATATTTCTTGCATTAATGGGCTTAGTATGTCTTATAGGCTTTTATAAAATTCTGCGGTTAGCCCATCTGGGCCTGGTGTCTTATAATTTTTTTGTCTTTTTATAGCTTCTGTCAGCTCCATCATTTTTCCATTTAACATGTTTCTGAAATTCTCTGAAATTTTTGGTAGCTCAGCATTTTCTATATATTGCCTTATTTTTTCCTGAGTAATTTCTTCTATATCGTAAAGTGTTTCATAAAATTCTTTAATTATTTTTTTATTGTATCATTTTAGCATTGTAAATCACCTCTCACATCTTGCACTTTATTATCTGTTTTTTCTCTTTCTTTTTTCAATTTATAGACTAACCATCTACCCGGCTTATTAGCATTTTCAAAAAAGTTTTGTTTTGCTCTTTTAATTTATTGGGCCATTTCTTCAGGTTCTATTAAATTTAATTTGTGTTTTGTTATCTCCATTTGTTTTTTAAACGTCTTCTTTTGTGGGTCTCTTTGTAGTTCTAATTCTAATTTCGCCAATTTTTCCTTTAGCTTCATTTGTTCTTGTTTCTTTTTTCCTTGTTGTTTTTTGCCATGTAAGTTATGGCTAATCATCTAAAGCAGGGGTAGTCAACCTTTTTATACCTACCGCCCACTTTTGTATCTCTGTTAGTAGTAAAATTTTCTAACCGCCCACCGGTTCCACAGTAATGGTGATTTATAAAGTAGTGAAGTAACTTTACTTTATAAAATTTATAAAGCAGAGTTACAGCAAGTTAAAGCATATAATAATAATTACTTACCAAATACTTTATGTCGGACTTTCGCTAAGTTTGGCAGAATAAATCTTTATAAAACAACTTACTGTAGTTAAATCTATCTTTTTATTTATACTTTGCATACATAGAAGCATGAAGTCTGATGAAATT
>NW_015388013.1:342327-344905 GCF_001527695.2 Protobothrops mucrosquamatus
GAAATATGCAGGCGGTTTCTTTCTTTGGTCATAATATGATTAACAGCACTAAAGCCTGATTCCACAAGATATGAGGTAGGGAAAGGTATCAATAAACTGAATATCATTTTCCACATATTTGGATATAAGACAGGCATTTTTTTACTTTGCCATAGGTTTTCATATCCACCACTATCAAATTTATGTTTACTTTCTTCATCATATCTAACTTCTAACAGTTCTTCTTGGCATGTTGTATCAGCCTCTTCAATATTTGCAGTTGTTGGGATTTTTATGGTTCAGGCTTCTATAGTAAGACTAGGCCAGTGGCCAGCTTGCGTATTAGAGGCCTAGGACAATAAGTAGGACAACCACATCCTCTGACAGAAACCACCATGTCAGGCTATGAGTTAAAATGCACAAAGCTAGTTAGCAACAAAAGCTAAGTAAATGTAGCTGCATTGTATGTGTTATATCCTGTTCCAAACCACATATCTGAACATCCTGTAACAGGAAAAGCTCTATAGAACTGTGCTCAGAAACGCCAACCACAGAGCCTGTCCGGATAAATCCGGACATGATAGAAAAAACTGCTTTGCACATATAGACTTAGCTATGCTTGTAAACACACTTGCCATATATGCATATCTGACCCAATGTGTCAAATTATGAGTGGTTAAATCAGGATCATATGCTTGCCTTCTGATACCTTGTAACCCACCCCTAACAAACCTCAATAAAAGGTTTGTCTCGAGCTAGCTCGGGGCTCATTCACCCCGAGGAGAATTTGACTCTGTGTCTTCGTTCTCACTCCGTCCGGCGCGGGGCTGCCCGGACCCCCTCGTGGTGAGCCCGTTGGCCACGAGAAAAGCCACAACTGGTGACCCCGACGTGATCCCCGGTCCTGGTTGTTCGCCTCGACGCCCCCGTACTCTTGCCAGTGAGGCACGCCGCAGTCGTCAGACTTAGTAAGTATGGGCAAAGGGTTGTCCAAGGGCCAGGTTACGTACCTCCAAGAACTTGGAGACCTTGTCAAGGCTGCAAAAATTATTTGCATAAACCATGGCAAACCTTTAATTTCAATTTCAGGGAATGATTTAATCAAATTGCTGAAATTCATTTGGCGAAAATATCCCACTTATCCCCCTTCAGGGGACATTTCGTCTAAAAAATGGAGGCGTATATTGAAATATTTAAATGAACCCCCTAAAGCCGCTTACGATTTGATTACAACTTGTCAGGTAATTGTTGACAGTTTGGAAATTTATGAAAAAACTATTAAAGATTCGAGCGATGCCATGGCGCTCAACACTGCATCTCCACCTCCATATGAGGACGCCTTTATGCAGAAAAAATGTTCTGAGGCAAAATACTCCAACATTGCCTCTTCAACTGAAACACCATCCATCGTACCCAGAAAAGGGGAATTTTAAATTAAGTGCATGGACAAAATTCCATACACCCCCACACAGAAAATATTAGAGAAACTATCTTGAAGTAGAAACAACAATAAGGGGAATCTTCAGAGTAATTTAAAGACATAAATTAACTCAAAATGTACTCCTTTGCAATGCGTTTTGAACAAATAGGAATGTTTTGAAACTTCATGTAGTTGTTAAGTTTAACCCTGTCAGACAATGTCTCGGTGTTGAAATGTAATGTGTTTTGTGTATATGTGTGGCCCCCCAGAGTATTATGCTTGGGCTTGGAATGGTGAGAAAAATAGGAGATGATAAAGGGCCCTACATAAAAACCACATGTTTGGTTGAAATCAGCTCTTGATTTTTCTCGCTTTTTGCAGGACAAGTTATATGTTTCAATAAATGTTGTTTTAACATTATTTCTGTATTTATGGTTGTCTGTATTGTTCTGTGTTATTTTTAAGACCAAAAGAGGGTCAAAACCCTCTCTGATAACAATAATGTAAAAAGGCCTGGTTTAAGTATGCATGGTTTGCCTGGAAAACGTATGAAATGAAATATTTGTATGAAAGCAGTTAGCATGGAACTGAATGAGTTTATTTGCTGATATTTCAGTGTGTGTGATAGCCCTCGAATCCAACCACCCACCCACTCTCTCTCAGGCTGTGAAAGAAATAATGAACTGTAGATTTTATTGTTGTAAAAGTAATTGAAAAGTAATAGTAAGTGTTTGCATGAGAAGAGGTTTATGAAGGAGATGGAGAAAGTGAGGGAGGAGGAGGAGATAGATAAGGATGAAGGATGGGTGTGAAGAGTTTTACGGATAATTCATATGAAGGAGAGAAACCTAATTTTTGGTGATGAGTTCCCCCCCCCTGTCTCTTTCGGCTGGCTGTGTTGCTTTACAAGCGAGAGAGAGACAGGAAACAGAGGGGGGGAGCTGTTCATTTGAAACTTTTTTTCCTCTGCTTAGAATTGTGATTTGAGAAGGGTGGAACAGAGGGGAAATTTGATATCCACTCTTGCTGCGTAGCACAAACGTCACCCATTGGCTTTGGTATATCATTATATGGGTGATATTCTAATTGGAACACCAAAGACACAATCTAATTGGCTTTCAGAAATACAACATGATTTAAGTCTTTATGGAATGCAAGTTGCCCCAGAAAAAATACAGT
>NW_015388013.1:345379-349559 GCF_001527695.2 Protobothrops mucrosquamatus
AATTTGATATCCACTCTTGCTGCGTAGCACAAACGTCACCCATTGGCTTTGGTATATCATTATATGGGTGATATTCTAATTGGAACACCAAAGACACAATCTAATTGGCTTTCAGAAATACAACATGATTTAAGTCTTTATGGAATGCAAGTTGCCCCAGAAAAAATACAGTTGCATTCTCCCTATTTTCATTTAAGGCGTACAATGTTGCAATCTTATTTTGCCCCAGCTTTTCCTCATTTGAGCCTACCCAAAATTATTTCATTGGTCAATTTACAGCAATTGTTAGGCATCCTCTTTGCCTACAAATTTGCTCAGTCCATTATTTGATTTAGTGACCAAAGGAAAACGACCTGAAAATTTTCATTGTAGTTCCATCTGGAGCACTTGCCACAGTGGAACAAATTAATGACATCTTGAATACTCAATTTGTGGACAGGATTCCACATAACCATTGTCAGTTAACACTTTTGATTGTGAACACTCTAACACTACCTACATGTTCAATCACTCAAGTGACACCTTCGCTGCTAGTCTTGGAGTGGATCCACATTTTTCACACACCTAGAGCCACTCTCACTCAAAAATCAGCTCTATTTGCTCAAATAATTATGAAAGGCCGCCAGCTGTCCAAAGCTCTGGCCGGCATTGAACTTTCTACACTGTATGTTCCATGTTCCCTCTCTACTTGGGAAACATTGTTTGTCAACTGTGAACAACTCCAGTTTGCACTTGCAGACTGGGTTGGCACTGTTTCTTGTCATCCACCCCCGGATCCCCGCTTGCAACTTCTCAAAACTTTACCTTTCACTTGGCAGTCACCTTTTCAACCTCATCCTATCCCAGATGCCATCACAGTGTTTGCTGATAGCAGTAAAAAATACAGCCTGTGCCTGGCAAAAAGAAGGTACCTGGCACACCAAAATTACTCCTCCTCAAAAATCTGCTTTTTGCTTCTATATTGGCTTTTCAACACTTTTCTGACGAACCTTTTAACCTCATCCTGGACAGTCTGTATGTCACTCAAATTGTTAGCTCTCTCTATGAGTCATATTTGGCTCCCTCCCTCGATGCAGAACTGCTATCTTTGTTTCTCAAACTGCAGACACTTATTTCTGCTCGACATTTTACTTTGAATTTTTTAAACTTAACTGGCACCCTGCCTACCTCTGCAGCCGAGAGGCATTTTTCTTCTCCCTCCCTTTCTCTTCCCCGCCCACAGGTTTGGTATCGCCAACTCCCTGATCCTACCTGGAAAGGGCCCGTTGATCTCATCACTTGGGGAAGAGGCTACGCTGCAGTTCAACTGCCTGAAAAAGTCTTGTGGGTCCCAGGTCGCTGCATTCGGCCCTACTTTGCACCAGCACCCCATCCATCTCCGCCAGCTGACTCCCTGTCTCCTGAGTCTGCAACCTGTTCCGGGTCACCATGTTCGCCCATTTCATCCCAAGCCTGATCCACAAGACAGTATTCCTAACAACACTTTGCCTACTGGCGAAGAGACAGCATCCTGATGCCTTTCTCGCCCTCCACAATCCTCACCAGCCCCAAAACTTAACGTGGGTAGTATTGGACTCACACGCAGACATCTTGAACTCCACTTCGTCCATAGCGGTGCCAGGATCCTGGTTTCCTGACCTGTACTTTGACTTTGGCATAATGTTGGGGGCCACCACCATCACTAGCCAACAATGGATCAAGAGATGGTCCCTCTATGTTTGCCCTGGCTATATGAAAGACACAGCACACAGGAATAGGTGTGGGGGAGAAAGCGCCTATTTTTGTGCAAACTGGGACTGTGTCTCCACGGGGGAAATAACATGGGACCCCCCCCTCAAAGGTGATTTTATTACGCTCAAACAGACTGGTGAGAATGTCAAATGTGAGAAAGGCCTTAAACACTTTAACTGTAATCCGGTTAAGATTTCCTTCACCACCCAGGGAAAAAGGCATGGGGGGTGGCAGGTAGGAATCACTTGGGGAGGTCGTGTTTATGATAAACCCAACCAGCTAGGGAGCATTTTTACCATAAAACTAATACAAACCCCCATAGAACCCCTGGTACCAATAGGTCCCAACAATATACTAACTGACCGTAAGGTGCCACCCTCTCAACCCACCGGTACTTTTGAGAAAAATCTGCCTACTCCTATTGATCATTCTTATTCTCCTTCACAGAGACGTCCTGGGAACCCTCTTTGGGACATTGTCACTGCCACCTATCACTTGGTAAATAGCACCCATCCTAACCTTACTACAGCCTGCTGGTTTTGTTACAATGTTCAACCCCCATATTATGAGGCTGTAGGGCTTGTCTCTCCATACAACACCTCCTCGGATGACAAGGCATGCAGATGGAAACATGGCTCACAAACACTGCAGTCAATGTCAGGTAAGGGAACCTGCATTGGGCAGGTACCCACGCAGTATGAACAATACTGCAATACAACACATAACATGATTAACACCACACTCTTTTACATACCACCTAGAGATGGATGGTGGGCCTGCTCCACAGGCCTAACAGCCTGTGCCCACGGCCATGTGATAGGCCCCAAAGGTTTTTGCATCCTTGTCCAGGTCATACCACGCATATACATCCACACAGTAGAAGAAGTTTATAACACCTATTCAGGATCACACCTCGTAAAACACAAGCGAGAGCCTATCTCCACTCTCACAGTGGCTCTTTTGGTAGGACTTGGCCTAACTGGAGCAGGAACTGGAATAGCTTCTTTCGCACATCAGTATACTCAATACCACAACCTTAGGGCAGCCATCGATGAAGACTTAGAGAGAATAGAATCCTCTATCTCACACTTACAAAAATCTCTAACCTCCCTATCAGAAGTCGTCTTGCAGAACAGAAGAGGACTTGATTTGCTTTTTCTAAAAGAAGTGGGGTTATGTGTGGCCCTAAGAGAAGAATGTTGCCTTTATGCAGATCACTCTGGTATAGTTCAGGACTCCATGACCAAACTCAGGGAGGGCCTGAATAAATGAAAAAAGGAAAGGGAAGATCAACAAGGATGGTTCCAATCCTGGTTCAACTTTTCTCCATGGTTGACCACCCTGATAAGTGCCTTAGCAGGACCACTGATATTGTTACTCTTGGCATGTACAATTGGCCTCTGTATTTTATCTCGCTTACAAAGCTTTGTGCAAACTAAAATAGGTACCTTGGAAAATATGATACTGGAACGTCACCATTACCAACCAGTACCATCTGAAGAAGATACGGAGAAAGCATCCCTCTGCACACCAGACTCTGACGATAAGTCAGAATTCGTTACATAGGTCAATGCTCACCCTGGACGGGAGGGAGTCGGAAGACCACCAACCCACAGGGCGGGAAACCTGCCTTTAAAAAACAAAAAGAGAGGAGATGTTGGGATTTTTATGGTTCAGGCTTCTATAGTAAGACTAGGCCAGTGGCCAGCTTGCGTATTAGAGGCCTAGGACAATAAGTAGGACAACCACATCCTCTGACAGAAACCACCATGTCAGGCTATGAGTTAAAATGCACAAAGCTAGTTAGCAACAAAAGCTAAGTAAATGTAGCTGCATTGTATGTGTTATATCCTGTTCCAAACCACATATCTGAACATCCTGTAACAGGAAAAGCTCTATAGAACTGTGCTCAGAAACGCCAACCACAGAGCCTGTCCGGATAAATCCGGACATGATAGAAAAAACTGCTTTGCACATATAGACTTAGCTATGCTTGTAAACACACTTGCCATATATGCATATCCGACCCAATGTGTCAAATTATGAGTGGTTAAATCAGGATCATATGCTTGTCTTCTGATACCTTGTAACCCACCCCTAACAAACCTCAATAAAAGGTTTGTCTCGAGCTAGCTCGGGGCTCATTCACCCCGAGGAGAATTTGACTCTGTGTCTTCGTTCTCACTCTGTCCGGCGCGGAGCTGCCCGGACCCCCTCGTGGTGAGCCCGTTGGCCATGAGAAAAGCCACATGCAGTAAAAGGATTTTTCATCCAGTCATACACCTTCAATTTCAAAATATCTTCAAATCGTTTTTCCATGTCCAATTTAAGTTCGTTGAGGTGGCTACTGAATCTGTCAATATCCTCTGGAGTTACAACATCTTTTATAGATTATAATTCAGGAAACTGATGAAATTCTCTCTTCAATAGATTATAACGAAGTAGTTCA
>NW_015388013.1:351377-352491 GCF_001527695.2 Protobothrops mucrosquamatus
TGACTCATTCAGTACCAAACGTTGAAATCCAGAGCGACATCCTAGCATAGCTGGAGCACCATCTGTGCAAACACCACAAACCTTTTCCCAAGATATGTTATGTTCTTTCAGAAATGAACCAACTGTGTCAAATACATCACGTGCAGTAGTTGTTGTTTCAAGAAGTTTGCAAAACAGAAACTCGTCTTTAAAGTCGCCATCGTTAATATACCTCACGTAAACCAGTAACTGGGAACAGTTTGCAATGTCTGTAGATTCATCAAGCTGGATACTAAATATTGGAAGTGGAGCAGATTTAATTTCTTGGATTACCTGATCAAGAATATCAGCAGACATGTCATCTATTCTTCTGCGGACAGTGTCATTGGACAAGGAAATTGGATTCAATTTCGTCACAAATTTGTCTCCGATCATAAGTCGAACCATGTCTTTGGCTGCTGGCAACAGTAACTCCTCAGCAATGGTGTGAGGTTTCATCGCTCTGGCGATTCTGAGTGCCACCAAATAAGATGCTTCAACGGCTGCCACGTTGTTGTACTTGCCACCAGTGTCAAGTCTGCCTTTCTTCAGTCCATCAGCTTTTGTTTTAAAATAATTGATATCCTTGCCAGCATAGCTCGGATGCTTGCTCTCAAAATGCCTTTTCAGTTTGTTTGGCTTCATCGATTCGGCCGATAGAACTTTGCAACAGATTACACATTGCGGTTTCTTGATTCCCGCTGTATATATTGATGTGAAGC
The DNA here is from genome assembly GCF_001527695.2 of Protobothrops mucrosquamatus. Classification (NCBI taxonomy): domain Eukaryota; kingdom Metazoa; phylum Chordata; class Lepidosauria; order Squamata; family Viperidae; genus Protobothrops; species Protobothrops mucrosquamatus. Next base: position 352,118 of record NW_015388013.1, read on the forward strand.
CATATTGTAAGAAATCCTCACTATATTTCCTTTTCCTGATGTTCTTCGGATCCATTGCCTTGAATGGTTTGCTAGTGAAAATATGTAACAATAGCTTCAATAATACAAAACATGACACATGGCATAGTTCAGTCAAAACAGTTCATTAAAGTTTCCTAAGATTTACAATTCTCTATGTTGTTCTATTTACAAACCCAGTGTTTCTCACCCTTGACAATTTTATGGCATGTGAACTTCAACTCCCAGAACTTCACAGCCAGCAATCACCAACTCCATGGGAGAAGTCTTACTCCTTTGGTGGAAAATCAACTCTACTACCCTGGGAAATAAACCAGGCTCATGCAATTCAGATTTTTAGCCAGAGATCTGAGACC
>NW_015388013.1:356425-358678 GCF_001527695.2 Protobothrops mucrosquamatus
CACCCCAGCTGGGCACCCCACACACTTCAGCACGTGCACAAGAGGCGGTGAGTGCATGGGGGCTGACAGTATCTGGCATCAGCCGCAGCCCACTGGTCCCTTGGCTGGCGCACTCTGGAGTTGTGCAGCCTGCACAGTGCAAGTAAGTTGATTACCTGTCCAAAACTGCCTGCCTGATCCTCCCCCCCTGCCTCCACCTGCTCTCGGTGCCACCCCACATCGGGATCACCTGCCTTCCCCCGCGCCTCTGCTTCGAGGGCTGGCCTGGTGGTTGCAGTGCTAGGACTCACCTGTGCTGCTCAGGCTACGACTGCTGCTGGACACCATTGGCCCCTATGCTCACCGCCTCTTGTGTTGGCCATGCCCCCCCTAGGGCTGATTACAATATTAACTGGGGCTTATTTTTGGGTTAGGGCTTATATTACAAGCATGCTAAAAAAATCAAGTTAGGGCTTATTTTCTGGTTGGGTCTTATTTTGGGGAAAACTCAGTATTATTCTAATTGTGTGCTTCTTGTTTTCCCTTCTGTTTCACCATTCTCTAATAAAATCATGAGTTCTTTGCAGGCTCTTCTAATTTTGTCATAGTCACGATACCCCCCCCCCCCAATCTCCTAATAACTTGTCTCTGGAGTCCTCCAGAGTCATGACTGTTTCTTTCAGAAGAGTTTAGCTCACTCTAAGTACCACATGAACAATTTTGAAATTCAGACTGGTTTTGCTGACCACCGTCTGAGAAGAACTGGTCCTGAGAGAATTTGCTCTTGAAAACAGACTCCATAGATTGACTTCTGTTTATTTGTAGACAGGAGGAACAGAGAAACCTAGTGAGAGTTTGCCAGCAACGGTCTATGAAACCTAGGCTGTGCCAACAAACCTGATCGTACAGTAAGCGGCTGGAAAGGAAACCGATGTGAAAATACATGGACAATCTTGTTGATTTGTTCTTTGAGTTATAGTTATAAAGAGTGCAGGAGAGAATAAAAGGAAGAGATTAGGGCAGGAGCTTGTAAAAACAAACATGCAAACGAATCAAATCAGGTTCTGTTCAATAAAATAAATTAATCAAATACTCATGCAAGATTAAATGACCTCCAAAGAGGCTGCCCATTGAATTTCTGCATGTTTCAGGGCCCTGGATTCTGTTCCTTTCAACTGGCTTTGCTGAAGGTGAGTGATAATGCACTATTTGAATTACCTGATGTTGCAGTAATGCAGTCTAGCTACTGTTCACCCTGTATGCAAGCAACTGCAAAAGCAAGGGCTGAAATACTGTACAAGGCTGGAGTTTTGGTGTCTGTTCCACAATCTCATGAGCCACAGCAATCATACATTTGCCTAAAATCATTTGGGTTATTCTCAATTCAAGATTGCTGTTGTTACTAATGTCTTCACTTCCAAGAGTGGTTTAGGGCTGGGAGTTCACAGAAACATGTTTTTAGTTTTGAGTGCTTTCATGACATTACTACTTTTAATATGGCTGATTTAATGATTTCTCAAGAGTTTGGGCATTGGAGGGGAATGTTGGTGGTGGGAAAGAAAACTATGCAATGGCACCCCAGGCCAGGAAAAATGATCTACCCTGGAGTAAAGGAATGACTTATGGGGAGCAGTGGAACCAGTCTGCTACCCATGAGGGACAGAGAAATGTTTCTGAGGGACTCAGGAGAAATGACTCAGGAATGCATGGTTAACAAATGTCCATTACTCTAAGCAGCTGTGAGTCCTCAACCTAAGATGTTACACAGAAGCATCATGGGAGGCTTTATCATTATTATGTAAGATTGCAACTACTCTTTTTGGTTAACTATAACACAATTTTTAAGATTACATGAATTGGTAATGAATTTTTCTGCTTAGCAGGTGCTATATTTGGGGGAGATGCTCCTTTGGGTTCTCTGGACCCTATGTTCTATCTTGCCCACTTTCTCACCTTCTCTCTGTGTGTAAGAGAGTACCACCTTATAGTCCTCTCCTGGACCTTTATTCTAGCTGTTGAGAGGAATTTCCCCTTTCGGTTCTTCCAGCCGGGATTTTCCTTGACGGCGCAACGCAGAAGAAATAGGTCGTGAAGCCAGCTACCGGAAAGAGAGGTTTAATCTCGAGGATCAAAATTTTAAGTGACAGTTCAGCTTGAATCCCCGGCTAGCTAGACAGAATGGTTCTAAAACATGGGTTTTTATACCCTTTCGTGGTTTCCAAACTTGTCTTTTCTGATTGGTGAGTTTGAATCTATCTTTTCTGATTTGCTAGT
>NW_015388013.1:358776-379058 GCF_001527695.2 Protobothrops mucrosquamatus
CACCCACTACCTTTACCATCTATCTTCTCCTTGCAGAGTCATGGGATTCAGCCCTCCTTATTTATATCAGCTCTTGTTCTTCAAGTGAAAGGAGCAACATTTGGTGATATTTTCTCTTTTATCGACTGCAGGATCAGGCATATTGTGCAAAAGGACAAATAGCCATTGCTTGTCTTTCACCCACCCACCAGTTTTGCCACCTAGCCTCAGGCTGCTGCTGAATCATGCTGGGGTGAGGAGGGGGTTTCCAGCTTTCTTCAATTCCCCCATTTTGGGCTATCTCTGGGGTACCAGTGATTAGCCCAACTGGTTCATATATACAGTAGTGGTGATCAATCTGGCACATCATGAGAGAGGTTTTCTTGCTCTGTTTTTTGCCTCTGATTAGAGTTGTGTCGATCTTTAGGCATTTTAACCCTAAAGGAGCTAATTGGCATAGGCAACAAAGGAGGGCTCCGCCTACTATGACTGTGATTATACTTCCAACTAGAATTCTTACCCAGTGGAAGTCTGGTAACCATGAGAAGAGCCAAGAAAGGTCCCAGGGTGATTGATCATGTCCAATGTTTTGTGCTAGTTCTCTTAAATGTTTGATATCCCGTTCAATTAGTCCGGATTGGTCAGATAGGTTGAAGCAGCAGAGCCCATGGAATTCTTCACAGCCATGATTGTGCCTCAGCAATAAGTAGTCAATGGCTGCTCTATTCTCGAGCGTTGCTTCTCTAACTTGCCTTAGTTCTTTGTTTAAGGCATCTAGAGCATGGGAGGTGGTATTTAGACTTTTGGCTAGGGTGCATGCCAGGCTATTTATGTTCCTTGAGTTTCGTGTTGCAAGCCCTGGCACTCCCACTAGAGAGATGGCCAATGCAATATATTCAGTCCTGGTGAGGAGGGAGGTTTTTGAATTGCAGTCAGGAGGTAACGTTTGGAAGCTTCTCCTTTGCCGCCTTTGCAGGGAGGGCAACAGCATCGTTAGTCGCCCTAATGTACAAGGGCCTCCTGTGGAATTTGCTGGTAAGTAGGAATAGGCTTTAAGGCCGCACAGCAAAAACCATCCGGTAGGGAGTTTCGTATGGCCGTATGAAAAGGCATGTGATTAAAATGTCCTTTACTGATCTACCCCCTTGCAGGCAAAACTCTGTAGTGTTCAGCACTTCCTTTGCTAAATATTCCCATATGTTCCCCTTTTCCGGAAATAATTTTGGTTCTATGAACCCAGAGGTACATTTTGAATACAAAAATACAATAATACATAAAATTCTAACAAAAGTAAACTTAATTCCCTCCCCCATTTGTCTCTGTTTCAAAAAGTGTTTCTAGCATCCACTCTTCAGTTTCCGAGTTTTTCTTAAGCCTCAGGGGTGGAACCTTTGGTGTTGCTTCAGGTGTACTGCTGTGGTCTACGACTGCAGGTTTGATGTGCGTCCAGTGGATCCAAGCGTTCCTTTCAGCTACTTTGATTGCTGTCTGGGTGGTTAGCAGAACTTGAAATGGTCCACTCCACTTTGGTTGTAGCGGTGACTTGCGGCTGTATGACTTTACCCAAATCCAATCCCCTGGTTTGAACCGGTGTAGGTTTTCTTCCAATGGTAAGGTCTGTGTTAAGGCACTTTGCTTCCACAATTCTCTGAGTCTCTGGTGTAGAGCTGTAAGATAAGATGATAAGACTACCTCCCCCTTTTCTAAGCAGAGGGACTGGGGGTCAAGGCCTTTGAGTGTGTCAGGTGGTCGGCCGAACAATAATTCGAAGGGGGAGACACCTATGTCTTGCCTTGGTCGGGTTCTAAGGTGGAACAAGGCTATGGGTAGTGCTTGGGGCCAGGGCAGGCGGGTCTCCTGGCAGAGTTTCCCGAGGAGACTTTTTAATTCTCTATTCTGTCTCTCCACACACACACCCCGGAGGAACTGGGGTGTCTTGGTGTGTGTAAGTCTTGTTTAATGCCCAATGCCCATGTGTGATTACTTGTGACACAAAATGTGTGCCCGTCCATGTCCAAAATGCTTGGGACTCCGAACCTGGGTACTAGCTCCTTTAATAGGTGCCTTGCAGTTTCCAAGGCCGTGGTATGGCGACATGGGTATGCCTCCACCCAGTGGGTGAGCTGGTCTCTGCAGACTAGCACGTATTGGTACCCATTGCTCCTTGGGAGCTGAATGTAATCTAATTGGAGCTTTTCAAAAGGTCATTGTGCCCATGGTCGGCCCCCTGTGTGTGTTGCCTTTCTTGAGGAAGCATTGTTTGCCTGGCAGATTTGACATGTTTTGGCTATCCGAGTGGCCTCACTGTAGACCCCTGGGGCATACCATACTCTCCTTATGGCATTTACTATTGCCTGGGTCCCACAGTGCCCTTTTGAGTGCAACTGCTGACAGATTAACCTTAGCAGACGTCTGGGTGCTATGGGTCTCCCATCCGGGACCCACCAAAATCCTTCTCTATGTATCGCCTCGCATTTCTCCTCCCATGTTTTTATCTCTCCTGGTTCTAACAGATCCTGGTATCGTACTGTGGGCCCCAGTTGTACCGCAGGGAGAGTGGTAGATGCCCTCAGTGGTTGACTAGCAGCCCATTTAGCTGTCACATCAGCAAATTGGTTCCCCTTTGTGACCTGAGAATCATCCTTCTGGTGGGCTCTACAATGGATGACTGCAAGGGATGAGGGTAGTCGGATAGCTCTCAGTAGGTCAGATATGAGGTTCGCGTGAGCAATCAGCTGGCCATTAGATGTTAGAAAACCCCTTTGCTTCCAGAGAGCACCGGTCGCATGGCAGACTCCAAAAGCGTACCTGGAATCCGTGTATATATTAGCAGACCGGTTCTCGGCTATCTCGCATGCCTTTTTTAATGCAATGAGCTCGGCTGCTTGAGCGCTGTAGCGAGGGGGCAAGGGGGAAGCCCAGACTGACTCATGGAGGGAGACCACTGCAGCTCCTGTTACTCGGGTCCCCTCGTGAAGGTACGAAGAGCCGTCAGTAAACAATTCTAGGTCTGCGTTTGGAAGGGGTACATCTGTTAAGTTGGGACGCGGTAATTCAGCGTCTTGGACCAAGTGTAAACAGTCATGTAACACTTCGTCTGTCGGATCACTGGGCAATAATGTTGCCGGGTTGAGTGTGCTGCAACGTTCAAAGGTGATGTTTTCTGCTGTGAATAGTTCCGCTTCGTATTGGGCCAGGCGCTGATGGGTGAATGCCTGAGTTTGTGATTTTAAAAGTATCGCAAACACATCGTGGGGAACTCTTAAAATGAGGGGGTATCCCAAAACCAGGTCTTTTGATCTCTTAACCAGTTCTACAGTTGCAGTCACGGCTCTTAGGCACGGGACGGCTCCCTTAGCTACCAGGTCTAATTGGACTGAATAATAGGCTACCGGCCTGAGTGATGGACCGAATCTCTGTGCCAGCACCCCTGAACCCACACCTTTGTTTTCATGGACAAAAAGGAAAAAAAGTTTTTCGTAATTAGGGAGACCCAGGGCCGGGGCTGAGGCTAGGGTTTGCTTTATTCTGTTGTGGGTATTTGCCAATTCCTTCGTCCATTCGATAGGATCTGGTTGATCCTTTGTGGTTAATTGGACTAAGGGTTTTGTTAATTCCCCAAATGCTGGAATCCACGGGCGGCAAAATCCCAAGACCCCTAATAAGGCGCGGACCTGGCGTTTCGTCTGTGGATGTTTCATTCTTAAGATGGTCTCGACTCTCCCAGGTGCTAACTTCCTAACTCCTGGGGCAATAATATATCCTAAGTAAGACACCTCCTTTTTTAGGTATTGTAATTTAAAAGGAGATGCTTTATGCCCCCTTTCTCCCAAACATTTTAATAAGTGATAGGTATCTGCCCTGCAATTTTCCTCTGTCTCAGATGCTAGCAGTAGATTGTCCACGTATTGGATTAAAGTGGATTTGCATGGCAGGAGAATGGAAGCCAGATCTCCCTTTAGTATTTGTGAAAATAGGGTGGGAGACTCTGTGTAGCCTTGTGGCAGTCGAGTCCAGGCGTATTGTTGCTTTTCCCACGTGAAGGCAAAAAGGTATTGTGATGCCGGATCCACCGGAATACTAAAAAAAGCTGCGCAGAGATCAATTACTGTGAAATGGGTAACTGACGCTGGCACCTCGGTGATTATGGTGGCCGGGTTTGGTACTATCGGGGCCCTTGGCACCACGTGACTGTTCACGGCCCTCATATCATGTACAAAGTGGTAAACGGGGTTCCCTTCACTGTCTAATTTGGGCTTTTGGACTGGAAAGATTGGGGTGTTGCAAGGGGAGTTGCATTTACGCAGTACTCCTTGCTTTAGGTATGCTGTTATTAGGGTTTGAATCGGCTTTATTGCTTCCGGCTGGATTTTGTACTAGGGAATGCATGGTGGCGGTCCTGCCTTCACTTGGATTACGACCGGGGTAGCTGTCTTTAGCAGTCCTACTTCAGTAGGACCCCATCCCCACAGAGAGGCCGGTAAGCCTCTGAGGTCTATTGGCAGCTGGACCTCCTTTTCAGTTGAGCACATCATGGAAAAAGGTGCCCGTTTAACTGGGATGTCTAAATGAAGCCCTTCTGTAGTGCAGACGATGGTGGCCCCTAGTTTGCAAAGCAAATCCCTTCCCAGGAGAGACAGGGGGGATTGGGGGCAGACAGTAAAGGGGTGTTCCAAGGAGAATGGGCCGACCTCCACCTTTAAGCTGTTTGTGAATTCGACCGGGATGAGGTTTCCACGCACCCCCACTACATTATCCTTGGCCCCGGGCACTATTGAATCTTTAAAGGGTGCTGTGGTAATAAGGGAGGAGGTGGCTCCGGTGTCAATGAGACATTCGTACGCCTTTCCCCCTACGGTTATGGTTAAAAGGGGTTCTCCATCGGGGCCGTCCTTTAAAGGAATGGCCAGCCCATGAAATGTGGGCTTATAATCACTTTCTAGTCAAGATAGGTCGTGTTCTTGCCGCTCCCATTGGGGCAGACTTCGATCCCTATATTCATTCTGAGGATGGGTGGTTTCTCTTGAGAAAGGGGGTCTTGGTCGGCAATGTTGATTCCAGGTTTCCCTGTTCTGACCTCCCCCGCAGTGTCTTCTGGTATGTCCTTCTCTCCCACATTGGAAGCAATGCCAGCAGGAAGTTCTTTCTTCCCGCTCGCATTTCCGACACCTCCTTACTCCCTCTGGAGTTGGTCTGTAGTGCCTTCTCTGATTATCCCTGTTTATCAAAGCAAAAGCTTGTAGGTCCTCCCTCCTTTCCATCCTGCGCCTTCTCTCTCTCTCTCTGTCTCGGTCTGCTTCCTTCCTCTCCCTTTCTTCCTCTGCCAATTTTTCTCTTTGGTCAAATACGAAGTTTGCAATCCTGCACAACTCTGAGACGTCTAGGGTTGACCAGTTAGAGACTATTTTATGAAAATGGCCTCGGATATCATTCGCAGATTGATTAACAAAAGCGGCGGCCAGAATGCTTTGGTCTTTTTGGCACCCTACGTCTAAATGAGCGAACGTGGTTCCAGCCTCTAAGAGACGAACCCAGAAGGCATCTGGGGTTTCCTTGTCCCTCTGCCTTGTCTTTTGGAATTCAGTCCAGTTGAGGGGCTTTTTCCCTATTTCCTGGAGGGCTTCTATTAAATTAATTTTGGCCCTTGTGTAGTCATCCCAGTGGTTCTGATTATTATAATCCCAGTCTGGGCGGTTGAGAGGCCAGGCAACCCTAGCGGGGGTTACTTTCCCCGGCGCATTTATTACGGGGTGCCTGGCTATCTCTTCCATTTTTTCAAAAAGTTTCATCAGTTCGTCCTTGGTTAAAAACACATGTAGCAGTTGAGTCATGTCTGCCCATGACGGATTGTGGGTATCTACAATAGATCTTATGGTTTCTATGAATGACAGGGGGTCCGCTCAGAAGGAAGGAGTGTCCTTCTTCCAGACGACCAAGTCAGACGGGGAGAAGGGAGTGTGGGTTAGAATGTGTCTGGTCTGGCCCCTCGGTCGCCCAGGAATGGGCCTGCTCAACAAGGGGGCCATGAAGGTCGGTTCAGGGTTATACGGAGGGGGAAGGGGTTTTAAGTCAACTTGGATTGAGTTTTTCTGTCTAAACAATTCAGCCCAACAATACCAGTAAGGTAATTGGGTCGGTTCTATCCTTGATCTCAGTGCTTTCAGTGTCTTGAATTCAAAAGTGCCACCTTCAGGCCAAATCTGTCTCCCGTATTCATCTTTAAGCAAAGCCCATTTTTTGCATAACTCTTTTAACCGTTTCTTTTTCATCCCGGCCTGGACGGGTAGCTGATTCCTGTCCCAGGCGTTGAGCAAGCTCTCAACGGGGAAACCTATCTCAGCCCTTGAATTCAAACTTCCCATATTTTCACTAACGGGCTCTATATGCCGGAAGCTTCCTTGAGAGGCTTCCTCCTACCACTGTGGTTTTGTGAGTCCAAAAAGGGGACTCACGGAGCACTCTGGATCCCTCTCAGAGTATGCGGGCTCCTTGAGGGATCTGCCACGGTTTCAGACCCAAAAAGGGGCCTGTAGAGACGCTTCTGGTTTCCCTCAGAAGGTACAGGTCACTCAACCACCGATCGGCTTCACCACAACTGTTTTGCGGACTCCCTAACGTCTGCTGCGGACCTCTGCTTGCTCTCAGAGGTAAGTGGACCGCTCTAAATTAGGGCTATTGCTTTAAATGTTGCTGACGGAAGGGGTCCTGATTTACCCGAAATAGAATCCTTCCCCTCTTTCTTTACCCGCTCGGCTCTCCTCCTTCACCAGAAGGTCTCACACTCCGATGCCCCCCCTTGCTTTCCCGAATCCCGCCGGTCACGGCTCCAGTGGAACTAGCAGTGGGTCGGGGTGCGGCTAGAGGGCATACGGAGGGGGTGAGCTCCAGCTGATTCTTAGAGGCGGGTGCCCCATACACACACTCATGCACTCTTCCTTTCGTTCCCCAGACCCTTTAACTAAATAAGTTTAAATTTGGTGGCACCTACCCTCTTTCCAGGTAGCTGTCCGAGCGCAAGACTCAAAAACTCCCTTTAATACCCGTTGCCGACCGGGCAGGGTCCGTGGAGGCTTTTCCCACGGAACAAGGTGTCCGCTGCCGGCTGGGTAGAGGCTCTTCCGGGCCCGGTCCAGTGGCGGGTGAGCTGGGAGTCCCTTCTGTAGTCGCCAGATAATTGTTGAGAGGAATTTCCCCTTTCGGTTCTTCCAGCCGGGATTTTCCTTGACGGCGCAATGCGGAAGAAATAGGTCGTGAAGCCAGCTACCGGAAAGAGAGGTTTAATCTCGAGGATCAAAATTTTAAGTGACAGTTCAGCTTGAATCCCCGGCTAGCTAGACAGAATGGTTCTAAAACATGGGTTTTTATACCCTTTCGTGGTTTCCAAACTTGTCTTTTCTGATTGGTGAGTTTGAATCTATCTTTTCTGATTTGCTAGTNCACCCACTACCTTTACCATCTATCTTCTCCTTGCAGAGTCATGGGATTCAGCCCTCCTTATTTATATCAGCTCTTGTTCTTCAAGTGAAAGGAGCAACATTTGGTGATATTTTCTCTTTTATCGACTGCAGGATCAGGCATATTGTGCAAAAGGACAAATAGCCATTGCTTGTCTTTCACCCACCCACCAGTTTTGCCATCTATCTTTTCTCATTATCAGTCTTCCAGACATCTTGTATAGAAAGGAATAATCTGAATTTGTTGGAAAGAATAATGTAAGCATGTGTAGAAACCAGATTAGAAAAAACAATAATATCTTATCAAACTGTCTCCTGGAATAGTTTTGAAAAAATATTCACAGCTAACATTTAAAAACTTTTCAAAAACATGAAATGTAATTAAATAATACATATACAGCATAAACTATAAATATTACTGCATTAATAGAACTATTATTGTATAATAGTATGTTGAACTATAACATAGGAGATCCAAATTCTGTTCCCCCTCAGCCATAGAAGCTCCCTAGTGATTTGGGGCCTTTATTCTTCCTCTCAGCTCAAGAGCCAAGTGTTGTAGTAATAAAGATTATGGACAAAAAGTGAGAAGACCCCATCCCTTTCCCTCAGCCACAGAAGCTTATAAGATGACTTTGGGCCATTGCTCCTTCTCACCACAGTCCATCTCATAGTTGTGGGGAAAATTTGGAGAAGGAAGTTTGATACATACTGCCTTCAGTTGCTGGAGAAAAAAAGATATTTACAGTATAAAAATATTAATAAAATTTAATAATAATAATAATGTTTTTTTTTCTTGGTAGTTTCCAGAAGATAGAAGTGATCTCTCTTGCCTTGGGAGAGAAATTCAGCACTTTCTCAAGATAGTCAGTTCAGCAAGTGACAGTGAAGACCAGAAGGTAGCCATTGGATTGAGATGGATGGAGGAGATGAGGACAAGTCCTGTTCAAAAGTTGCTAGAAGGTTGTGGTATTTTGCCAAGTGAGGTTTTTGTAGTTGAAAATATGTACCTCTAAAGGAGAATGTTTCCAAATTCTTATAAAACTGGAAAATACATGGCAAGCTGGCTGATGAGTTCCACAACTTCTACCAGTTTATAAAAACTATGTGTATCAGAAGAGACCTTAGAAGATCTGTTCAGAGATTTAGACAGAAAAGCTTCAAAACCACCAATTTAATTTGTTGAGGGGTTAAACAGGAATAGATAGGAAAGAATTTTGTCTTTTACTACAAATATTTCTCAAGTACGCCAACCACTATGGCCAGACTAAAGAGCCCAGAAATTACAGATAGCAAAATAAAATAGTTCATATTAAAATTATTCAACAATTAATTGCTGAAACATTTATGGGCTGGATATAGTAACCATAGAAGCTATAGGAATCATATATCATACTTTGAAGTGTTCTGACATCTCATTTCTGCTAGTATGCATGTATGCTTCTGAAAAATGTATACTGTATGTAGGATGAAAAATGATATCATAGCATTAAAATTCATGCTTAAATTCATTAGGAGGTAATATTTGGTTCTGTGAATGAATGAATATCTTTGGTCAACATATTTATGGCAAATCTCTAAATGGCCAGTTTCAGATTCAGACAACTTGGAAGCCATCTTCTCTTCCTTGTGCCTTCAATACTGTCGGCTGTGTTAAGTGATGGTTATAGCTTTCCTGAGATTACAAAAACAGTTGTCCAGGCCATGTCATTTCCCTCTAACCTAATGAATCCCATGAGTCTGCTCTCTCCTGCCAGGCCACCTCCCAAGCCACTTCTGTATCTTGAGCTCTTCCTGTTGTCATATTTTGACAGTAACATAAATAGTAAAGTTTGTATCTATTCAAAAATTCATGACAGATCATTTCAAGAGGACTGAGCAGAAATTATTTTTCAAATACTTGAATATAGATGTTTAGAGTTTTAACTCATATAAATATTTCTTCTAATATTATAGGCCAGGTGAAAATATATGTGTGGCCAGATTCCTGGTTTTTGTTTTTCAGGCAATAAAATCAAGAAAGTGGCAGGGAGTGTATCTGTTAGGCTGGCCACGCAAAGAGGCATTTCTCCCACTCTATTGACGATGCTGTAACAAAAAATAAACCAAATAAAGATGGATAGGCCTATTGGATGTCAGAAATAATAGCTGGGTGAGGATATAATGCTATATCCATTGCATTATGGTTATTGCTTGAACCATGTAGCCCATTCTATTCCCTGTGCTCCAAATTGGGTATGGTTTAGAAGCTACTATACAATTATATGACTTGGTCTTCTTTGTCAATTAAATAATAATTCCTATTTATTTTTACTTATTGTTAGGCTGCCTTGCCAGGTTTAGAACTGAACAATGGCACTGGGTGGGGTTTGGTTTTTAATGGTGGGTAGAAGGGATTCCTGGACAGTGGGAAGGTCAACATTATTCCCATGCTGAAGATTAATTCTTCATTTACATAAGAGACAGATGACTTTCCACATCTGGTTCAAATAAATTTCCCACCTTGGAACATTTCACCAAAACCTTCGCAGCATCACAGCTGGTAGATGACCCACATCTTCAGACTGAAGCAGAGTAACAAATTTGCAGCCTCTTAGAAGATATGATTACATTTCAGTCATGTGGCAAGAATTTAAGTCCTCACCATGAGATTTCACTGTTCAAAAGAAATAGTGTAAACATTAGGGGAAAATTGAAGATTTCTCTGGGGGGAAAAATCCACATTCCAACCCTAGAATGGGGAGAATTATTAATTATAGAGTTACTTATTATATATATTCTACTTTAGTGACTATTTATAGTTGAATGCCTATACATATATTCAAAAAAGCATTCTCCAGAATAAGAGGGCAATCCCAAAAGGTACAGGGCAAAATTTATTTTTGTATGTTTTTGAAAGACAGCAAGGCAGAACCATTTAGTAAGAAAATTGGGAGCTGCATCTCCGAACCAGAATATAAGAAGAGTTCAACTCTCAGAGTGATCAGCTACCTTCTTTGTTCACAATCTAAAATATTTCATTCCACATGCCCAGGGGAATGGATTGTCAAAAAATTAAAATGAATATATAGAAAAGCTTTTTTTTATTATTTTATGAGCATGAAAGGATTGCCATCTAGCTTGAGAGATATGGTGGTGGTGATGGGGTTGATTTTAGCTGCAGAAGTGGCCAGAAATTGCCTCTCTCCCTTTCTGTTTGTCACTAGAGCAGGGGTGTCAAACTGCCAGCCCGCAGACCGGTTGCATCATATGGAGGCCGTGCCCACCCCAGTTCCGACAATGCAAAAAAAGTCACGATATGTCCCGACATGTCATGTGACGTGGCGAGTTTGACACCCATGCACTAGAATAACAGGAGGTCTTTCTGAGAGATAATAGGTCTGTGTAACAGAAAATCTGAGTATAAGACAGCACCCCACGAATATTGATGTAGTATGAATGCAGTTTATCAGAGCTGATCCTATTTGTGGAGAATGCCTCTGGAAAAATTGCAGACAATTGGCTGCCCAAGAGAAAAAGGATAAAAAATGCCATGGTCAACCACTTCTTTAGCTGAAGAACAGAAGAATGAAGCTCCAAGAGTCAGACTACTTCTAGAAGAACAGGAAGTTTTGATTTTCCTGAATCCCTAAATAGGCCAAGCTAGAGTGAATCTGGTGGCTTTCAGAGCACTGGATCTGGCCTTGAAGGCAGATTAAGCCTAGGCTGAATGGTGCCCAAAAGGGAGATCTGAACTGGTCTGGTCCAGGATTCTTACTTTCTAAGCAGAAACACCAATTCAGGCAGCTCCCAATAAAAGAATCTAGTACCAAAGTTAGTCATGACTTCAATATCTCAAGGAAGAAACTATAACTCTCTGTCCTGCACAGTGCAACTTTCGATTTATCGCACTTTTCATGACTTCCAAATTATCAGCCTGATTCTTTTACATCTAATTTAGTGACAAAATCCATTCAAGTCAACATTTATAATTTATGAATTATACCCTGCTTTTTGGATCGTTAGTGATGAAAAAGACAGAATATTTACCTCCTCCAAAATACAAAAGTGTTCACTTGTAGCTTCAGGTCTCCCCCTTCAGAGCAGTTGACAGGAAAAACCATTCTTTTGTCACATATGATGGATCCCTAGCATTAAGACTCTGTAGCAAAGAACAATTTTGCTTCTGCATAAGCTAATACCCTTACTCCATGGAAGTGGGAGGTTCTGTCCACACCATCATGATTTCAACACAGACGGACACCGTGAGTGGTCTTGGGTTTTCTTCCCCCCATCATGCAAGTGGTAGTCAAGCAACCTGAGGGAAGCCAAGCTAGGCCCAAGATTTATGGGCTCAGTTCTTATGATCTCCTCTTTTCCCCCCACAACGTTTCTCAGCATGCAACTGAATCTTTCCACATTTCATGATATTCTGGTCAGTGTAAAAGGATTGCTCATGCAACAAACTGACTAAAGTGTTGAGTGTTCAAATAAATTGCCTATGGAGGAAAAAAAACCCAGTCTTTAAATTTCACTTCTTCTTTGAGATTGAACTCTCAGGGCATTTTAAGTTTATTCTGACTGCTGGGCATGCTGTACTGCAATTGCAATTGCTTTTTCTCTGATGATGGGGACAGCAAATGTTTGACTTTTTATTTCATCTGGAGCTATCAATCTGCCATGAAACAAGGCCATGGCCCAATTGAAGGGCCAGGTTCAGCAAGTCCTAACATCTGCAACAGGGCTAAGGAAGGACTCATTCAATTAATTTGTCATGTTTAAAAGAGTTTCATGATATCAATTTCTAGGCTGTTTTTATTTATTTATTTAAATATATACAATCAAGGAAATCTCAGTGACCACCTTATTCAGCTGACCACCTGCACATTTCTAACATAACCATGTTAACCAGAAGGGAAAAGTAGTTTCAAATCTAGAGCTAGGGTTTATTGTTAAATTTTTGTTGTTTCTCAGTTTGCACTTTTTCTGCGCTTACATGGAAGGGATTGCGGGTCAGGATTAGAAAACTCCCACTTTCAGTTTTGCACAGTTTCTCATTATAGTATTTTAATTCTGTTGGTTGCTTTTCTGCACCTCTATACAAATTTTGGCTGAAAAAAATCATATACATATATACCTACACAGAAACATATTTTTCCTAGTGAGTTCATTGAAAACAATATCTCAATGTAATGCAAATTTGTTTGTACATTGCGTAGACATATTTTTATGTACAGTACACTATGTTCAGGTGTGTACAGGAGTTGTGAATACAGAGGTACAAATAGGGCAATTGTTTATACATAATTGAATGCATTGAATTTCACCCTTCCTTCTGAAGTATTTATGATTGATTCCTTCCTTCCTTCCTTCCTTCCTTCCTTCCTTCCTTCCTTCCTTCCTTCCTTCCTTCCTTCCTTCCTTCCTTCCTTCCTTCCTTTGCCAAAGTAGCTGAAGTGGGGTTCTTTTAACCCAAAGATTCAAACTACATCTGCTAATTTCTTCAGAATAAGGCAACCAGTACTATTGGCTGACATGAAAAATGATTTTGTTTTTGAAGTCTGCAAATAAAATTGGCAAGCAAAATGGAGTTTTCCCCTACAGTATAAATTATATTGATGAAGAGCTTTGGCACTTGGAGGTTTTAAATGCAGTGTTTGAGTGACATTCAGAATGCTGCATAGAGCTGAATAGGAGTGTAAATAAAGCTAAAACAGCTAACTTGAAATGTTGCAGTTGTATATGTATATTGAATGGTGCTTATTAATCTGGCAACTGGAAAAATGCAGACATCATCTTATTCTTTTGATGAATCAAACCACAGGAAATTACCATAGGAAATTGCATTAGGCTCCACATTCTGGCGGTTTATAACACTGAGGGTGGTAAATCTTACAGCTGTTACAGTGTATACTGTAATAGGCTAACAGTCAGGGGTGGAAAATTCAAGATGGCAAATGTTGCTCACTTATTTCAATAACAAAATCTAAAAGGCACCCATGATTTATTTGGGATTTGTTTCTGATACTGGAAACAGAAGAACCTGTTTATACAATTGGTTGTAATTAATACAATATATAAACAGTAAAATGTTAAAATGAAAGCATAAAAATAATAGTATAGTTTCACTTTTATTGTGTATAATGACATTGTATTAATCTAAGTTGTGAAGATAGTAGTCCAAGAAATTTCAGTGACAAGTTAAATGCATCTTTGTCTCTCTCCCACTGACATTGGAGAGGCTTAAAATGTATGTTCTTAGTGCTGTGTCATTCAAATACCACACAATGGTCTTTTAGTATATAATAGAATATTTATAGGAGACTTTTAGCAGACATAAAAATACTTTCTGGGCACATATGTTTATTATATTTATTTCCTAAAAATCAAAAGGCATGTATGTATGTGTGGGTGGGTTTATCTTTATTGGTTATCATAACTACACATAGTGCCAGTTTTCCACCAAGACACAGGCTAATGGCAGCTCTCCTGGAAAGAAGGCAGTCAGATTTGATTTGCAAAGATCTGAATGATCCCAAGAAAGCAGCAGAGGTAGACCCAACCTGCCTTCTAGTTGTTTGGATATTTGCAAGCCAAATCTGCTAACTCTTGCTTGAAACTTACCACAAAGAACTCATCCTTGAATTTTTGAAAATGGTAAGACAACACCCATTCACTTTAGACAAGTTCAAATCACCAGGACCATATGGATTACAACCCAGGGTTCTGAAGGAGATGGCAGAGGTGATCTAGGAATCATTGAACCATATCTTTCAAAGATCCTTTTTTTGTAATATATTTTATTGGTTTTTTTAAACATAAATCATATAATAATTGGTGAACAGTGTGGTGTCTGGGTTACATTTGTAAAACAATCATTAATAATTTTGTCCTCTGTATATTTCTATAATCCAAAATCCACATAATGGTTTTAGTCTATGGGTTGGTCTATTATTTCTTCCATCCATCTTCTTGTTTTAGTCCAGTATTTTTTCGCAACTGGGCATGTCCACCATATATGATAATATGTTCCATGTACTTTCTTACATTTCCAACATATTGGCGAATTGTTCTGGAACATCTTGGCAAGCTTTGCTGGTGGAAGATGTCACATGTAAAACATCTTCAACTGGTTTTCCTTGAATGCCGCAGACATAGTCAATTTTATGTTTGTTTCCCATATTTTTTCCCATTTCTCCAATTCTATATTATATCCGAAATATTTTGCCCATCTAATCATTGTGTCTTTGACAACCTCATCTTCCATTTTATATCTCAATAAGTATTTATATAAATTGCTAATTAATTTTATTTCTGTTCCATGTATAATTTTATCTAATTCTTGCGGCTCTTTTTGTATTTCATATAATTTTTTGTCCTCTGTATATTTAGATTGAATTTGTATAAATGTCCACCAGTCAATCTCTCTGCCTATATCTTGTTCTGATTCTTGTTTTGTTTTCAGATTTCCCTGTTCGTTTACTAGTTCCTTGTATCTAATTATCTTATTTATATCTAGTGTCAATGCTGCAAATACTGTATATTCTTGCTTTGACAAAATATGCAGAACTGTCTGGTATTTTTAGAGTTAATTCAGATGATGGTGGGGGGGAGGAGAAAGATAGGACTGCGGGCGGGAAGAGACCGGAAGAGAACCTCTGCCCTTCCACCTGATATGAGAATGTGATATATGACAGCAAATTTAGGGAGGGAACATGCTGGTAAATTAATTGCTCAGAGGAAGAGAATTTTAGATCTTAGCATCAACTTCGTTGTGCCTGTGCCGACATTTTGTAACAACAAATTACTTTTAGGAAAATCAAAGCTTGGAAGTTCTTTGAAGTGTTTCATTAGCCGGAACCATAACATCTAGTAGGTTTGGGTGTTTCAGAGCTTCTGTTGGGGATAACCACACTGGAATTCTTATATAATGTTTTTGTTTTATTTTTTCCCAAGTCTGTAGCAATGCACTCCTAACTATGTGTCTTTGAAAGTATCTGTGTATTTTATATTTTTTGTCCCATAGGAATGCATGCCACCCCGCTTGCAAGTCATGTCCTTCTACTGTTAAAACTCTGGTATTTTTCAATTCCATCCATTCTTTTAGCCAAGTTAGGCTCGATACTTGGTAGTATATTTCCCACTCTGGTAATGCCAATCCCCCTTTATCTTTCATATCTTGCAAGAGTTTTAATTTAATCCTGGGTTTTTTCCTTTGCCATATAAATTTAGTGACCAATTTATTTAATTCTTGAAAAAATGTTTCCCCTAATTTTATTGGAATAACTTGGCAATATATTCATTTTGACTGTAGCGGTCCTCCCTAAAAATGAAATTTGTAGATTTTCCCAATTTTCTAAATCTTTTTTTATCTGGTGTAATATTTTATCATAATTATCCTCCTTAATCGAGGAGCACTTCGCTGGAAGCCAGATCCCTAAATATTTTATTTTCTTAGTTACACTTATCTTTGTTTTGTCTTCCAGTTCACTTTCCTGTGCCTTTGTAAGATTTTTGGTTATTAATTTGGATTTATTCTTATTAATCTTAAGTCCGGCTACCTCACCGAATTCTTCTATTTTTTTTAATCAATTTAAGGCCGGTTTCTAATGGATCTTCCAAAATGAATACCAAATCATCAATGAAGGCTTGGACCTTATATTCTTCCTTCTTAATTTTTAAACCCTTTTTTTCTTGGTCCTCTCTGATTTTTGTCAGGAGTATTTCTAATGATAAAATAAATAGAAGAGGGGAAAGTGGGCATCCTTGTCTTACTCCTTTGGTTATATCAATTTTTTCTGTCATTTCATCATTTATAATTACCCTAGCTGTTTGTTTAGTATATATTTTCTCAACTATCTTTCCAAATTTTGTCCCAAAATCCGTATAGTTCAATTGTGTTATAATAAACTTCCAATTCAGATTATCAAATGCCTTCTGGGCATCAAGAAAAACCAGTGTAGCTTGTCTTTCAGAATGGACTTCATAAAATTCTAAAGTGTTCATTATTATCCTCATATTATTTTTTATCTGTTGTCCTGGTAGAAATCCATTTTGATCTGGGTGGATGTAATTATTCAATTTTTTTTAATCCTTTCTTCTATTATTGTTGCAAATGTCTTATAGTCTGTATTCAGTAAAGAAATCGGCCTATAATTTTGAATTTGTTGCAGGTCTGATTCTTCCTTAGGGATGAGGGTGATGATTGCTTCAGTCCAAGTTGTCGGTATCTTCGCCTCCTCCAGCACCTCATTACAAATATCCAACATTATCCATTGTAGTGACTCTTGTGTATTTTTATAAAACTCAACCGGAATTCCATCTGGGCCTGGTGATTTGTTGTTTTTTTTTTGTTTTTTCAATGCTGTTTCTAGTTCTATTACGGTTATTGGTCTATTCAACATTTCCTTTTGTTCTTCGGTGATTTTGCTCATTTTTGTTGCCTCTATGTATTGTTTAACTTTATCATCTGCTATATCTTCCTGATGGTATAGCTTTGAAAAGAAATTTTGTATTATATTCTTTTTTTCTTCCCATCTATATTGTATTGTTCCACTTTCATCTTGTAGTTGATGTATTGTTCTTTTGCCTTTTTCTTTTTTTAATCTGTAGGCCAACCATCGTCCAGTTTTATTCGCATTTTCAAAATAATTTTGTTTCGCCATCCTAATTTTTTGTGCCATTTCTTTTTATGTTGTCAGATTGATCTTGTGTTTTATAATATTCCATTTTTCTTTTATCTTTTTGTTTTGTGGATCCTTCTGTAGGTCACCTTCTATTTTTTTAAGTTCTTCTTGTAATTTTCCTTGTTGAAGTCTCCTAACTTTATTTTTCTTAGAATTGTATGCAATTGTCAATCCCCGAATGTAAGCTTTTGTAGTATCCCACAAATTTTGTGTTGATGTCTCTTCCTTTTTATTTACCTGAAAAAATAATGTCAACTTTTCTAGCATCTGTATATATTGTTTATCTTTACACAGTCTTTGATTCATTGACCATCTTTTTCTCTGTTTCTGGCCTTTCCATTTTATTATTATTGGATTGTGATCCGCCCAATCATTAAGTCCTATTTCAATTGCCTCTATCCCGTTTTGTACTTCTGTTGTTGCCCAGGCCATATCGATCCTAGACGAAGATTGATGCAGATATGAATAGAACGTGTATTGTTTGTCTGACCTGTGTGTCTCTCTCCATATATCCTGAAAGTTGAGTTCTGTTACCATGTCAAAGAACGATTTTGGTAATATATTTTTCTTCTTTTAATTCTTTTTACTACTCTTATAATCTTTCTTAACATCAACTATTGCATTTAAATCCCCAATCATACAAATACTTTCGTAATCCAGATCCACTAGTTTCTTATGTACCTTTTAAAAAAATTCATGTTGGCTATTATTTGGTGCATATACTGCCGTTAATAAGATTTGTTTTTGCTCTAATTCTATTTCCAACATTAAAATTCTCCCCTCTTCATCCGAATATATTAATTTTGATTTTATTTTTTCTTTGACATATATAGCAATTCCTCCTTCCTTGTTTTGTGCTAATGTTGTGTATAGTATTCCTAATTTTACATTCTCTAGTAGTTTTCTATAATCCTTTTTTATATGAACTTCCTGAAGACATATCACGTCTGCATCCAATTTCCTTAATTTGTTAAACGTTTGTACTCTTTTTCTTGGTATATTTAAACCATTAATGTTTACAGAAAAGAGCTTAATTGCGTCTCCCATTTTTTACTTGATCTGTTTTTTTATACTTCTTGTCTCTATTACCCTTCCTTTAGCTCCTTCTCTTTCTTTTTTTTGTATTATATTTTTTATTAATTTTTTTACACAAGCATAAGTCACTCAATAATTGGTAAACAGTGTGTTGTCTGGGTTAAATTTGTAAAAACACTCCTTAACAATTTATTTCTATAGTCTGTATTCCATATATTAATTTTGGTTGATTTCCTCTTTCCCCGAAACATCCTTTTTTGCAAACATTGAGTTAATATAATTCTTATTGTTTTAATAAATGACAATTTATTATATATTTTTTCCAATATTCCTAAAAAATAATCATCATATTAATACATTTCTTTTCTTTTCAATCATTTGGATTGCCTTATCATCGATCCTGTTACAATCCTTATTTTAGTTTATTTCTCCCGCCAAATTCTAAATATTCTTACTGGTAAAGGTTTTCTCAGCGATTAGTTACATTTACATTGACAGACTTAATTCTATTTTTTCCATATAAGCCATCTCACATTTTTACGTTTCTTAAGTAATGGATATAAGAATAAAAAGAAAAGGGAAAAGAAGAAGAATGAAAAAGAAATAAAAAAGAAAAAAGAAAAGAAGAAAGCAGTAATAACGGAACATAAAAAATAACATAGTAGTTAAGAATATATTTAATCTTTAGACATTCTATTCAATAGATCTAGTCATCTAATCCAAATTCTAGGTATTCTTACTGGTTAAGATTTTCTCAAAAATTAATTACATTTAAAAATTTAACTCTATTTTTCCATATGAACCATCTCACATTTTTACATTTCTTAAGGAATAGATAAAACTATGAAAAAAAAGAAAGGAGAGCAAGAGTAAAAAACATAAAAAATAACATACTACTTAAAATATATGTCCCTCCTAAGCTAATATATATTTATTTCCTAAATTTCTTATTCTTTTTAACCACAATTAAAAATATGTTTAATCTATAAACATTCCATTTAATACATCTAGTCATCTAGTACTTTAACTCTTATTCAAAACATTTTTATCCATTATAATTTTCTTAAATTCAATCACATTTAAGTATATAAAACATTTCCTTTATCTAAGTCATTTCAACTTTTTTATATTACTCATATCAAGAAAGAGAAAGGGAAAAAAGCATACTATATTATTTAGGGAATTCATCCCTCTTAGAATGACATATATATTCCAAAACTTTTCTATTTAATAATAACAATAATGATAAAGTTGGAAGGGACCTCGGAGGTCATCTAGTCCAACCTCCTGCTCAGGCAGGAAACCCGTAAGTCCCATCATCTATTTTCTTGGTTTCCACTTTAGTCTTTTTCCTTTGCCCAGTATCTTTTTTAATCAGTGTATTTTGCTGAATCAAAAAGTTTTTCCGTATGTTCGTAAATGTTGCTGTAGTTATAAAAAGTAAATCAGGTGAATTGTCTTTGTACGGGGCTTCTGCCTTTCCACGTTTGTTGAAAATCTTTTTCTTTCTCTCCGCTTCTCTTATCATTTCCTTTCTCTCCGATGTTCCTGACATTTCTACAGTCCATTTTAACCAATCTGTTTTCTTGTCCTCAGATTTATTTTGTAGTCTTAAGGGATAAGTTGTTTTTTCCAATTCTTGTGAATTTTTTCCCACTAGGATTAAATCATGTTTCCTTGTTTTATTAAGTTCCATCTTTAAGTCTCTATACTCAATTCTATATCCATTTATCTGTTTTATCTGCTTCTTCTCTGTTGTTGTTTTCTGGGATCCTTGAGCACCGGGGAACTACCAGAGGAATGGAAAAGAGTTGATGTAGTCCCCATCTTCAAAAAAGAAAAAAATGGATCCATGAAACTATAGACCAATTGGCCTGAAATCAATATATGGGAAGAACCTAGAAAAAAGAATCAAACAACAGATCTTGGACTCTATGCTATTACAAGCATAGGCCCCTCCTTAAGAAGCCTTCCCTGAACCCAGATGTATTGGCCAACTATCGTCCAGTCTCCAACCTTCGCTTTGTGGCGAAGGTTGTTGAGAGTGTGGTTGCACAGCAGTTTCCTCGGCACCTGGAGGAAACAGTCTATCTAGACCCTCTCCAGTCGGGCTTCAGGCCGGGTTACAGCACGGAAACGGCATTGGTCA
>NW_015388013.1:379770-386525 GCF_001527695.2 Protobothrops mucrosquamatus
GGACTGGCCTAAGGGATTTTAAAGGGGTTTTAATTACTTTTAATCTGACATATTTAAATATTTCTTTTTAATCAAATTTTAATTAGGTATAATATGTATAATATGTTAGTATTTTATCCAATTGTCAGCCGCCCTGAGTCCGCAAGGAGAAGGGCGGGATATAAATGTAATTAATAAATAAATAAAATAAATAAATAAAATATGGGATTGTCAAAAAGAAATCATGCCAAACAAGCCTTATTGCACTCTTTGATAAAGTGATTAAGTTAGTGGACCAACAAAATGCTGTGGACGTAATGTACGGTACTTGGAGGGGTTTTTTTTGTAAAAGTTTTATTGAGTTTTTACAATAACAACCTTAGTGCCTGGTATACAGCGTATTGTTTTGGTTCATAATTTTTTTTAGAAAAAATATACAATCAATTATTAACAGTCAATAATAATTATTTTTTCTATTTCCATAATTAATATATCAATTAATAATATATTTCCTTGATCTTCTCTTCTCCCAGTAGTATTCTCCTTCTTCAATATTAAACAAATATAATTTTTGATTTTTGATATTTTCCATATATAAATGATTAAATAAAAACATTTTCTTCTATATTTATACCAACAATAATAGCATCCGTATATATAGCATTTTTTTTCTTAACTTATATTATTTTTGTAAAAGTCATCTTATTGATTTACCCTGTATCTTATTTTCATAAATCTTGTTTAAGCTCAATTTCTCCATAATATTCAAACAATTCTTATCAATCCTAATTTTCTCAGTAATTAACATCTAAATATCCAAATTTTCCATTTAAATATATCATCCCAGTATTTTCATATTTCATATATTATAGAAATACTATACTACTTATTTATCATAACATCTACATATAACATCTTTTCTAATCAATTTATATTTCACTTCTATTTGTAAAATTGATTTAATCACTATATATCCTTTTTTCAAAGTTCTTATTGAGCCTAATTTCCCCTCAATATTTCAATCATTCCTTAATTCTAAATCTTTTCAAACTTAATTTATCTTTAAAATTCAAACTTTTCCTTCACTTACATCATCCCAATATTTTTACATTTTGTATCTTATCAAAAATACTATATTACTTATATCTCTTATCCCACTTATTCTAAAGCCCCTTTATAGCCAAAGTTATTTGTTTATTTAGCCATATTCAAACAAGCATTTGCTCGTATAATATTCCATCTGGTAGGGTGAGTCAAATCTCTTAAATCCGCCTCTAATCTTCTTCCTTTGCCAAATTATTTTCCAAATTAATATTTTTGACTTGTCAAACAGTCCTTGTATTTTTGTAGTTGTTGTTAGAAGTAGAGGATACATAGTACATAAGATGTATGCTTTTTGTCTCCTAAACAGTGATTCTCCTAGCAGTGTCCATTTTGTTAAGTCTTCTTTCTCCTCAAGTTTATTTTGACGTTCTAATGCATAAGGTATCTTTTCCATATTTATTGTTGTATCCAAATCTTGTGAGTTTTTCCTTGTTTGTATTAAGTTATAATTCCCTTCATTTTTGACTTCGCCAATTAAGTCATTTTTTTCTAGTTCACATTCTGTTATCTGATTTGTTTGTTCATTCTTTACCATCATTCTTTGGATGTTTTTTGATTGTAGATTTAAGTTAGAAGCGTATTCATTTATGATATCAAAGTTATGTTTAATCTCCTCATGGTTGAAAGCTATTGTGATTTGTATCTGTCGTAGCATTGCATAAATTTCTTCTTGGAAAGTATTTGTCTTATCTTGGAATGTTGCTTCTAGAGATCTTTTATCTTTCAGGCTGAATCCTTCAGGAGTAGATACTAAGTGTGGTTTTCTATCATTTTTTTGATGAATACGTCATATCCATGTTGTCTCCCCCTTTCAAGTAATCCGTCATAAGTGCCATAGTCTCTGTAATTAGCCTTGTCAAGCTGCCCAAAACTCAAAATCCAAACAGTCAAATTTTGTATAGTTCTTGTCTTTATATACAATTTGTATAATCCACTGTAATTTTCAATTGTCAAGGTTTCAGTAAAATCAATGTTTTATAACAGTTCTTTCTTTCAGGAGTCAATTGTCAACCAGTCAGAATTGCAATTCAATATATTTAGCCACCTTAAATCCTTCCTGTAACTTCCCCTCTCAACAATTAGTCATAGATCAAAGTTTTTAAACCGTTCATAAATTTAGACCAGAATCAAAGTATTTCTTTTTCTTCAAACACTTTCCAATCTTATAGCTGGCCCAGTATACAATCTCTTCTTTGTTCCCTGGCAACTATCTTCTTAAAGGTTATTAGAGTTCAGGGGAACAGATTTTTCTTTGTTTCTGGGCATTGTCTTTAATGTGGTGTATTCTAATTGTCCACTAGATGTCAGCAAATATTTGTTTTCCAGCTCTTTCAGACAAGAAATTCTTATTATTTTTCTTTTTCTTTTATAATTTCATCAAAATCCTTTAGAATACAATCTTAGCAGTTTGTTTTAATTTCTAAATTTAATCAGATTGTAGTATTTTGAATTTAATTTCAATTTGTTTCTTTCCTCCTTAAAGGTTAATTTGCCACTTCTGTCTATGGGGGAATGTCCCCTCCCGCCACTTTCTGTCTATGGGGGAATGTCCCCTCCCCTCACTTTTGGAGGTTTTCTTGCTTTGGGGATCTTTCCCAGGGACTTAGTTGCAAAATAAGGGAGAGAAGATCAAATACTCTCACCAATTCCAAGCACACTGCTCACCGTTGTTCTGGCTAGTGCTCTTGGACTTCGGCTGAAGGTAGCTTGGCTAGATGCTGGCATGCGGCTAGCCTTTCTCCTGTCGGGTCAGAGGGCTTCTCCCAAATTGAAATGGAATGACCACCACCATGTGATCAGCGGGGTGCCCCTCTTCCTTTGCCACCTCTCCGGGGTGACTTCAGACCCATTTAGGGTCCCCTGGCAGGACGAAAGCAGCTGCGGGATGTGAGATTTTGCAATCCTACGGCCATCCACTACGGCACAAAACCCGGAAGACAATGTACTTGCACTTTATTAAGGCATTTGGCAAGATGGATTTGTAACCAACTGACCAACCACACTCAATGTGTAGCTCTTAATGGAACTATATCTACATCAAGGGAATGTCTATGGAGATTCTGAAGAAGCTTCTTGGGTGAGAAACAAAATGTCTTCAAGGAAAAAGAAAGTCCAGTTGCCTTTTGAAAAAGCACTTCTGGGGCATACATCAAGGGAAGCATGTAGTGGGGTACCACAAGGTTCAGTTTTAGGCCCAGAACTTTTCAACATCCTCATTCACAATTTAGATGAGGGATGGAAGGAAAATTCATTAAATTTGCAGACAACACCAAACTGGGGGGGGGGGGGAATAGCCAACACTTTAGAAGCATCGGACACAGTTTTAGGTTCTAGAGTTAAAGAAGGACTCCATAGCAATACAATGGGGTTTTATTCAGAAACATTTATAATGTCATTATCAGGAAATATCAAGCTTCTAGACTGGATTTGGCCAGAATTAATTAAATGAAGTGGCTTTCAATGTTCCTTCAGCATGACTGTAAGGTACACACTTATTTCTGGTATGGCCAACCACAGACTTGACAGGATGTAGGTAATGGTTATAGAATCATTATCAGGTTCTTAAAAAGGAAATCTATTGGCAAAAGGACAATAGAGGATCTTTAAGTCTAAGAAATATTAAGGACTTATGCATTAAGCTTGTTCAATTTTCAAAGCCATTAAGAGGAAGAGTGGTGGCTATTGTTCAGTTTATTCACTGAGTCTAGGACAGAAAGCAGTGGATCTAAAAAGACCTTCCATCTGATGTGAAAATTGTGTGATTCCACAGGTGGCAAGGGACCTCCAGTCTTAGGAGCAAGGTCATTAAAGAGGTTGTAGATTAACTGTGTAACAAGGTGCCAGAAAATATTCTGCAAATAAACAGAGAGTGGCTAACTCAACACTTTGAATTTACAGAAAGTCTAAATGAGATTCTTAAAAAAACATGATTGGGGTAAGTTTTAGCCTGCAGCAAATTCTAGGTTCCTCTTTCACTGAATCAGGGGCTGTCAGTTGGCACAGACTTGAAAGGTAACTTAATATCTACCACCAACAGAAATATAACAGGCTTCTTATTGGACATGTTTAAAAGAAAAGGCAGAAGTCTTCTGATAAATAGATTTATGAATAATATAAGAAACAAATTGCTGAGCTCAGAAAACTCAGCTGAGTGGAATGGAAATGTCAATTTGAATCATTTTGCCCATGCCAAACAATCTCAACAGAATCTTTAAAAATAACCCTAGCTGCCTCTGACATCAGCTATATTGTGCCAGACACCTTTTCTTAAACAAAACAATAAGAGGACTGCAGTATTGCCTTTCCATCTTTAGATTTTAAAGGCTTGGGCTGGAAGATCTAATACAGAAAATCAAGGAAACTAAGCATTGCGAGGAAATGTATCTATCATATTTTTCATACATGTGGTCTTTGAAATGAAATAATTTGATGAAATTACTTTTCATTGTTTGGATAACACTGACATCCAACTTTCATTAACTAGAGCCATGGTGATTAAAGCAATGGAAATGATTGACTAGTATGTGCCTAGATTTATGCATACCATCCAGAGGTCCCTGGAATATAAGCTTTTCAAAGACTGAAACCAGCCATTAAATGGTGAAAAAAATAATTTTATCTCTTCCAAATTGGCCCATATATTTTCATAGACATACATACATAAACATACATACATAAGTTTAACAAGCGTTTTTGTTAATCTGCACATTTTACTAGGAGATACAGTGCTGTCATACACTAACCTTAGCTAAATAACCAATTAATATGGCATAAGATTTGGTTACTTGAGGGACTACATTTCCCCACCAATTTGATTGTTCAAGGCTGGTATGCCTCCAGGAAATGTACCTTCTCTCTAGCAGTGCTTGACCTCTGGAATGAGGTTCTCTCAAGGTGCAGATGGCTCCACTTTGCTATTGTGAAGATCTGGCTTTTCATGCAAGTTTTTTTTTTATAAAAAGTTTTTTATTTATAATACAATTAAAACAAAAATGGACATACGTGGCATTCCAGAGTAAATATTCCTAACAATTTGTTTCTCGTGATACAAAAACTTAATACATCATCCTTAACCTCTATTTTCTACACAATACATCATCCTTAACCTCATTTTCTACACAATACAATTATATATACAATTATATGTACAATTATATGTATGTTTCAATCCTATCGTTAGCTTAAGATCCGAGCGGTTCTCCTTGATTCATACCAGCGATAAAATTTGTCCCAGATTTCAAAATATTCCAGTTCTGTCTTATCTTTCACAGCCATTGTAAGCCTGTCCATCTCTGCACATGATAAAATTTTATACAGGATTTCTTCTTCCGTCGGAATTCCTTTATTCCTCCAATTTTGAGCATAAACCAATCTGGAAGCCATTAGAATGTGTAGCATCAAATAGAGTACACCTTTGTCATACTTCTGCGTTGTTATACCTAATAGGAAAAATTCTGGTTTTAACTCTACCACTCGCTCTAGTATTTCTTCCAACCATTCTTTAACCTTAGTCCAAAAATCACAAGCTCGCGGGCACTCCCACCACATATGATAGTATGTTCCAATTGCCAGATTACATTTTTAGCTAATCTTATGGGCAGGAGATGCCATCTATAAAACATTTTATAGAGGTTTTCTTTGTAAGAGGTGGCCAGAGTAAGCTTCTTATTTCTTGCCCATAATTCTTGCCAGATGTGCAGATTGAAGTTTAAACCAAAATCCTTACTCCATTTTAACATAGTTACTTTTACTTGTTCTTCATACATTGCCAAATCTAACAAATAATAGTATAGTTTTTTACTCATTTTATCCTCTGATCCCAATACTATTTTATCCAATTCTATCAGTTCTAATTTAATGCCTAACTCTTTTTTATCTTTCCAATATCTCGCCTGTAGCTGCAGATATGCCCACCATTCTAGATCTATCCTTCATCCTGGAGGGTTTTCCTGGATTTCAATTCCCCTCTTTCATCTAAAATATTTTTATATGTTATGATCCTATCTAATTGGATAAATTTTGGATGCACATGCATTTCTAACGATGAGATCCAACTCGGTACCTGGGTGTAATTTGGTTGCCAAATTTTTGCCCATACATCAATAAGAGCTTTTTTAATATAGTGCCTTCGAAAATATTTATGTATTTTATATTTATGGTCCCATAATATAGCATGCCATCCTATTTGTAGATCATGGCCTTCTAGGCATAATAATCTTCTGTTCGTTAGTAATATCCAGTCCCTTACCCATACTAGTACTATAGCCTGGTAGTATTTTTCCACCTGCAATAATTTTAATTTAATCCTTGCTCTTTTTCCTCGCCAGATAAATTTAAGCATAATTTTATTCAAATTGTGAAAAAATTTCTTGTCTAATTTTATAGGTATGCATTGGAACAAGAATAAAATTTTCGGTAGCACATTCATTTTAATCACCACAATTCTGCCCATCAAAGAGAGCTGTAAGTTAGCCCAAATATCGAGATCTTTTTGGATCTGTTCTATTAATTTATCGTAATTATCCCTTTTAAGTGTAACGCATCTGGCAGACAATTGTATCCCTAAATATCTAACTTTGTTTGTAATTTGAACACCTATTCTGTCAACCAATTCATTTTCCTGGATTTTGGTCATGTTTTTGACGAGCATTTTAGTTTTTTCTTTATTTATC
>NW_015388013.1:386893-388908 GCF_001527695.2 Protobothrops mucrosquamatus
TAAATAGATCCA
Source organism: Protobothrops mucrosquamatus (assembly GCF_001527695.2). NCBI lineage: Eukaryota > Metazoa > Chordata > Lepidosauria > Squamata > Viperidae > Protobothrops > Protobothrops mucrosquamatus. Next base: position 386,906 of record NW_015388013.1, read on the forward strand.
ACAGCATTGGGCTTAAGAATTCTTGTGCAATTTTGTACATTTCTGCAGGTATACCGTCTGGCCCGGGTGCTTTATTATTCTTTTGTTTCTTAATTGCAGCCGAGAGTTCTAAATGTGTTATCTCTTTATTCAGCAGAGTTTTAAATTCTTCTGGGACCTTTGGTAAGTCAGCTGATTGTAAATACTGCACTATGCAAGTTTTTGACAAGGAAGAATGAAATGCTTCATTGCATTTGCCATCTTTTATATTTCTTATATTTTGTTAATTTTATCATTTTTTATTGTTATGAGCTGCCCAGAATCATTGAGAGCTGGGTGGCATATAAGTTTAATAAATTATTACTGTTGTTGTCATTGTTGTTATCATTTAACCTTAAATACTTTTTAACTGCAGAACTGACAAGACAATCCAGAGATTACTAACTAGTTATCTCATATGCCTATATCATCTCTCTAGAAACCTTGCCCAGTACTTGAGAGGTTATGCATAGGTTACATGAAAAGAAAACAATTCACTATAGAGGGGTAGACTTCTTGTGTATGACACTTTGTTTTTCTAGAAAAGCTAATATAACCTTCACATATTTGGACGTTATCAAGTTAGTGTAAGTCTTCATTCAAAACAAAGAAGATTGACTCTCTAAATCTAACTATCCAGAGCCGAAGGATGATCTACAGTAAATAGTCATTTGTGGTGTCCAAGAATTTTATCATGCATGCTGTTTGTGATATGGAGAAATGTAGAGATTAAGCAGGATAGCCTTCACAGAAATATGCAGGAATCCAGGCAAAAGAGTCTGATTTTTTTTTTAAGAAACAGTGAGATAACATTTGGATGTGACTTAGGCAGATGCCATCCTAAATCACTTTAAAAATCATTATTATAAGAAAGAGAAGAAGATTCAGCACAATCAGGATGTGTGAAAATTGCATCTATTCTGGATGTGTAAAAATTGCATTATGTCTACTGGTCAGAAAAATGTTATTGTTTCTCTATGCAAAGGAAAAGATAACAAATCTGAATCCAAAACTACTGGGGGATTGTTTAATATGTTTTAAGGGTCTCCGGATAGGTATCGGGCCAATTCTGATTGAAAGGATACAAAAGGTGATAATGAATAAAGGTTGGAAAATGTAGTGGGTCTTTATATAAAAGGAAAGTATGCAGATAGTTGTTTGATGCATTAAAAGGAATCCTTCTAGTGATGTTAGATGTATGTTGGTTTGGGACATGAAAGAACATATTCATTTGTATATGGAAAATGTCTGAAAGAATACCAGAAGATGGAGTAAATTACTGTAACTTATATACAGAATAGAATAAGAATAATAACAGGGTTGGAAGAGACCTTGGAGGTCTTCTAGTCCAACCCCCTGTTCAAGCAAGTAAACCTTTACCATTTCAGACAAATGGTTATCCAATCTCTCCTTTAAAAATTCCAGGGTTGGAGCACCCACAACTTCTGGAAGCAAGTTGTTCCACTGCTTCATTGTTGTAAGTTCTATCAGGAAATTTCTCCTTAGTTCTAGGTTGCTTCTCTCCTTAGTTTCCATCCAATGCTCCTTTTCCTGCCTTCAGGTGCTTTGGAGAATCGGTTGACCCCCCTCTTCCTTGTGGCAGCCCCTCAGATATTGGAACACTACTATCATGTCACCCCTAGTCCTTCTTTTCATTAGACTAGACCAGTGGTTCTCAACCTTCCTAATGCCGCGACCCTTTAATACAGTTCCTCATGTTGTGGTGACCCCCAACCCCCCATCCAGCTGGGCGGGGGGGTATCAAAAACTTGACCAAAAAAAAAAAAGGAAAAAATGGGAAAGTATAGGTAGTCCTCGACTTACAACAATTCTCTTAGTGACTGTTTGAAGTTACAATAGCACTGAAAAAGTGAATTATGATCATTTTTCACACTTATGATTGTTGCAGCATCTCCAGGGTCAAATGATTTACATTCGGATGCTTGACAACTGATTCATACTTATGACGTTCACAGTGTCCCAGG
>NW_015388013.1:391455-393404 GCF_001527695.2 Protobothrops mucrosquamatus
AGTTTGTGCAGACTGCCGCCAAGCAGCATATTTTCCACAAACAAGTGAGGTGGAGCGGAGGGGGGGAGGGAGAGAAGACGGTTGACGAGCCCTGCCTAAGACCATCGGAAATATGTGTTTTCCGATGGTCTTAGGCGACCCCTGTGAAAGGCTCATGCGACCCCAAAAAGGGTCGCGACCCACAGGTTGAGAACCGCTGGACTAGACATACCCAATTCCTGCAATCATTCTTTATATGTTTTAGCCTCCAGTCCCCTGATCATCTTTGTTGCTCTTCTTTGTCTCAGTGTCTTTTTTACATTGTGGCAACCAAAACTGGATGCAATATTCCAAGAGTGATCTTACTAAGGTATTATAAAGAGGTATTAACATTTCATGAGATCATGATTCTATGCAGCACACTGCCGGCTCATATTTAAGTGATTGTCCAGTTAAAGATTTTAAAGACTCCAAGATCCCTCACAGTTACTAATGTTGAATCAGATACCACCTATATCAGTGGTGGTGAACCTATGGCATGGGTGCCATAGGCAGCACTCAGAGCCCTCTCTGTGGGCACGCGCGCTGTCGCCCCAGTCCTAGGCCTTCAGCTGGGTTTTATAAAACCTTTTTGCTTTAGGCCTCCGCTGCCGTGTGCAAAAAAAAAAAAGTTTCAATCAATCAGTCATTAACTTCTTGCAGGAAAAAAAATCTTGCAAAGTTGGAATTGATTGATTGAACTTTTTAGTCCCACCCAGTCTGCTGTTACCACCGCAGCCATGCCCACCCAATGGGCCATGCCCAGCCAATGGGCCACACCCACCCAGCACCCGACGATGCATAAATGGGTTTTGGGTTACAGTTTGGGCACTTGATCTCTAAAAGGTTCGCCATCACTGACCTATATTATACCTGGGCATTTGGTTTTTCTTGCCTAAATTTAGAACCTTACTTTTTTCACCATTGAATTTCATTTTGTTAGATAGGGCCCAATGTTCAAGTCTGTCAAGATCATTCTGTATCTTAAGCTTATCTTCTGGAGTGCTTGCTATTCCTGCCAGCTGGATCATCTTAGCTGTGCTTGCTTTGTTGCATTCGTCAGTCAGAACCTTGACAGGTCTACTGTATCATGATGACTTCATGATTCAGAAATCATTTATGAGATCTAAATCACTAAAAAAAAATGAAGGAGCAGTGAAAAGGTCAGCAAGATGGGGAGGTTATGGTTGGATGGAGCTGAAAAGACCCCGAAAAATAGTGAGGTGAAACAAGGGCAACATATTAAGTGGTTTATGGATGTAGTGGCAACAAGGATAGCAATAGCAATAGGACTTATATACCACTTCACAGTGCTTTACAGCCCTCTCTAAGTGGTTTACAGAGTCAGCATATTTCCCTCAACAGTATGGGTCCTTAGTTTCAAGACCTCAGAAGGATGGGAGACTGAGTCAACCTTGAGCCAGTGAGAACTGAATTGCTGAACTGCTGGCAGCTGGCAGTCAGCAGAGGTAGCCTGCAGTACTGTATTCTAAGTATTGCGCCACCATAGCTCATGGTGATTTGCAAAGAAAGAAAGATGTGGAAAAGATATAAAAAATAGTGCTGGGTGTAAACCAGGGGTAGTCAACCTTTTAATACCTACCGCCCACTTTTGTATCTCTGTTAGTAGTAAAATTTTCTAACCGCCCACCGGTTCCACCTTCAATTTCAAAATATCTTCAAATCGTTTTTCCATGTCCAATTTAAGTTCGTTGAGGTGGCTACTGAATCTGTGATTTATAAAGTAGGGAAGTAACTTTACTTTATAAAATTTATAAAGCAGAGTTACAGCAAGTTAAAGCATATAATAATAATTACTTACCAAATACTTTATGTCGGACTTTCGCTAAGTTTGGCAGAATAAATCTTTATAAAACAACTTACTGTAGTTAAATCTATCTTTTTATTTATACTTTGCATACATAGAAGCA
>NW_015388013.1:397672-398769 GCF_001527695.2 Protobothrops mucrosquamatus
CCATGCCTGCACGATGGGGGAGTCGCGCAGGGCCAGCAGTTCCTTCCTGGAATACAGTCCTAGTTCACATCAGGAGGTCCAGCAGCAGAGTAGGGGAGGGGGGAAAGTCCTCGTGATGGTAATCCTAGTCAGGGGCTTAGATGGATCACAAGAAAGCAGCACAGTTCATTGTTCTTCTTAACCCCCATAAGGGGGGGGGAAATTGCTGTCAAAGTCAGCCAGGCCCTAACCACGCAGGCCTCCAGGCACGCCAGACCCCAGTCGCACAAGCCTCCAGGTCCACTCCAGGCACTCACCGCCAAGCCCTGGGTCCTCCAACAGGCAGTGTCCCTCAGGCAGACTCTTCCTTTGGGCCGCGGCCCTCGCCCGGGCCACCAGACCCTACCGCCAGGCCGCATCCTTCCCTGGGCTACCAGGCCGGACCGCCAGGCCGTCGGGCTGACTCCCCGCCGGATCGCGTCTCCCACTGGGCCTTGTCCTTCACCCGGGCCATTATTCCGCCCGGGCCGCTGTGCCGCTGAGCCGGCGTGTCCTCCGGGCCGTTGTCCATTGTGCCGCCGGGCCGCCAGATTGCCTAGGCCGTCAGGCCGCCAGGCCGCCAGGCCGCAAATCTCCATCAGGCCGCAAATCTCCGTCAGGCCGCCAGGCCGCTAGGCCGCAAACTTCCGCCGCGCTAGGCTTCTCCGAGCCAGGGCCGCCACCCACAGCTCCGCCCGTGGCTCCACCCAGCCACAGCCAAGCGGTCACGCGGCCCACTGCCAGCCCTCTTCGCTCGCCAGCCCTCTCCTCTCACCAAACCCAGGCCGGCGAGCACCCCCGACCCTCCGGAGGCTCCCCATCTCCACCGAGGACCCCGCGGAGACTACGGAGCCAAAACCGGTAGGTCCGCCATCAGCAACACTAAAGCCTGATTCCACAAGATATGAGGTAGGGAAAGGTATCAATAAACTGAATATCATTTTCCACATATTTGGATATAAGACAGGCATTTTTTTACTTTGCCATAGGTTTTCATATCCACCACTATCAAATTTATGTTTACTTTCTTCATCATATCTAATTTCTAACAGTTCTTCTTGGCATGTTGTATCAGCCTC
>NW_015388013.1:399875-415968 GCF_001527695.2 Protobothrops mucrosquamatus
TTGGATAATGTTTTATGACACAATAAACACATTGGATGTTGTTTATTTACAACAGATTCTATGAAACCCATCTTCAGATACTCTGGCAAATAGCCACGAGCGTATTTCTTTTTTTGAGACATGGACTCACAATATTTTGTTTGAAGCTGTAGGCACGTGCTCACTCTCACAAATCTAACTGCGTACTGACTAGTGCGACTGCAAACAAAAGAGCCTGCACTGTGTATCGTCATCTGCTCATGCCTCTCGCGCATCGTGGATTAGGTTTGGGGGGGCGCCGTCTACCAGCTCTGCTTGTCTGTTACAGCTGGGTGGTGTGGGGGGAGATGCGCGAGCTATTCTGAGACGAGGCTCTTGTGTTTGCGGTCGCACTATAGCACCATTTAATTTCACTTGCATAACGTGAACTAAACTTATGCGTGGGCGATACAAATAGTATATTTTCAGAAATTTAAATTGTCACGGGGAATTTTATGAAAACCTAATGAAAATGTTTTTAAATAATGCTATGAAATTTTTTTTAAAAGTCAATTAAATTTTAAAAAAGGAAAGTGCTTCAGTATTGGACAAAACCCCTACCGCCCACCATGAAAGCTGGAACGCCCACTAGTGGGCGGTAGGGACCAGGTTGACTACCACTGGACTAGGGCTTAGGGACCCCTGCTGTAAATGACATTAAATGTACAAATTGACTGCCATTTTCTTCCCAATCCTTACTCATTTGATGCGCATGACCTCTGAGCATTCTTAAGTAAGTAACATATTTTCTTTGAAAAAAATAAAATAAAACATAGTTAGATTGGCTTATGGGCCTGACTTTTGGTACACCCTCTATCTTGCCTTATAACTACTACTTTAGGTTCAAGTTATATCTACTTCTCAATGCACTTTCACCCTATGTATTAGCTAGGAAACACCGAATATAAATTCTTCTTTTGGAAGAAGTTGAATCTATTATTATGGGGTGACATTCCAGTTTGGGAAGCTGAGAATAGGATTTGGTTTCCAAATTCTCATTTATCTGTCCAAAGCATCTGGTATCATCTATTGATAAAGTTAGAAATTGTTAGAGCAATTTACTTTAAAGAAATATCTAACTTAGAACAACAACCTATAATTTGTTACAAAAAAGTAAACTACTTTTTTCCCTTGTACAGTTCAAACACTGCTGAAAACAATACAATGTCATGAAAATCAAACATATGGGAAAACAAATCTCAGAAGATACATAATGAACAATGGGGTAACTTAGGGTTGCTGTGGAAGCAGGAAAAATATCATCAAAATATTATTAAGACCAGAAAGATCCCAAACCTGGCAAGATTGTCTTGTTGACCCTTTAAACTATAGCAAACTTTGGCTCTTTTCATATGATTATATATAAAGCCACAGCCATAGAGGAGATGCTTTTCTTACCTGCCAATCCCTTTCAGGGCCACATTTGATCAAAATATCTATTTTGTGGCTTTGTAGTGAGGTGACCTGGAGAGTTGTGAATTCTCAAATTCATGAAGAGTTAAAATAATAATGGTCACAGCCTTGTTATTTGTTAAAGCATTTGAGGAGTCAATTTTTGGCTACAGATTTTTAAAATTAACTTCAGACAAGAGCTATTACTTGATCATTCAAATATAAAATCTTAGACTGGAAGAATAGAGGGTTTTCAATTAACACATTCAAAAATTTAGACCATTGCCCAATCCTCACCAAACTTGGCCTTGAATCAGATGCTGAACAGTCAGTAAACAAAATGACCTTAGGAAAGGATCTGATTTAGTCTTGATTTGAATTTGGCTTACTTCTTGAGCACTGTTTTGTGTCATCATCACATCATTTTTCCATCTGCCTCTGCTTTCATAGGAAGTTTTGCTTGGCCCAAGTATATTCTCAGATGATTTAAATACATAAATAGAATCCCTTTAGTTATTTATCTGCTGTCAAATTTTAATTAGCATTTACATGATGGCAACAAAATTTTTAGTTGCTATTAAATAAAGCTAACATAACACTGGGTAAGGAATTTTTCATTTCATTGCTATCTATGCAGTTAAAATTCAATAATTATTTTATAAATTGAAATTTTGAAAAATAAATACAAATTTTGATTTTTCTAGGAACTAAAGGTTGAACAATAGAAATATTGCACCCATTTTCTCCTAGATAGCCGCAAACACTGGTATTTTTTAAGTTAAAAATAATTGTTGGCACAAACATCTTGTTGACAGCAAAATGCAGATTTGTGATGGTGGCATATTCCTGTAGCTTGGGTGTAGGATGTAGGTAGAGGTTCATTCTCTGAGCTTGTGGGTTGGTTTCCAAATGTTTCATTACCAGGCTAGGTAACATCTTCAGTGGAGTTTAGAGGATGTCAGTGTCAGTGTTCCTTTGTTTATAAGGGCTTCATGTGGTCAGTAAGTTTGTGATGATGAGGTCATGTCAGGTGAGGGTCACATCGGGTCAGGGTCTTGTGATGGATCTTGTGATGGGTCAAGTGTGGGTCATTAGTGAGGGTCTTCCCAAAGATGCTTTTTCATGGGGCAACTGGACTTTCTTGTTTTTCTTTGAAGATGTTTTGCTTCTCATTCAAGAAGCTTCTTCAGCTTTTCAAAGAAAAATAAGAAAGTCCAGTTGCCTCATGGAAAAGCATCTTTGGGATAACTATGACCTGGATGACTGAGAATCTCCATAGACAGCAAGGGTCTTGTGATGGGGAGATCACATCAGGGGAGGGTCATTTGGAGGTGAAGTGCTAGTTGGGGGGTTGTGTGGATTGGTTGAGGGTTGGGGCTGTCTCTGGTTAGCTGTGCGGTTGAATTGAATTCTGAGGGTTTCATAGGCTGGTTGTAGGTCAATGTGTCTGTTGATGGAATAGCTTGTGGAGTGCCAGGCTTCAATAAACTCACAAGCACAGCAGGCGGTAGCGTGGCTGATGATTCTTGTATTTCTCTAATTGAATTGGTGCTGTTCGGTGTCAGTATGGGTAGAGATTAAGGATTTGAGATTGACTGCCAGCTGGTGTTCATAGATTCGGGTTTTCAATTGATGTGATGTTTGTCCCATGTAGAATCAGTTGTAATTGTTACAGTCGATTTTGTAAATTACATTGTTTCTGTAAGGACCCACCTCAATCTACATCTTAACAAAACAGAACTCTTGGAACATCTCTTCCAACAGGGATTTTTATTAAGAGAAATTGACTGCAGGCATGCTAGACAGGATCTGAGGGATTCCCCCACCACTATTCAATATTTTAAAGTGTTCCCAAGCAGCCCCACCCCACAGTTCTTCCGGGCGATTCAATCCGGCAGATTTCTAGGTGTTAAGTCCAGGAAATATATCGTCAGCCCGCTCCTTTGGCACGACCACTCATTCTCTCTTTTCCCAGATCCCAGGCATTGCATTCCCCCCCCTTTTCCCTCGCTGCCGGCAAAGGGGAGAAATTCAGAGGGAGTAGGATGAAAGGCGGATGGCCGCATTGTTATGGTTAGTACTCTTGAAGAGAATCAAAAAAAGGTTACTTTGTAATTAATGGAGGAAGTGAGAGTCATAAAACCCCCATGCTTACCCTCCTCCCCTTTTGTAGTATGACAGAATCCAGAAGAGAGTAAGAATTGGTTTTATATCAGAGTAGGTAGATAGAAATGAAATATAATTGGATTCTGACAGTTTCTTTCATCCTTCTATATATCTTATCTTTGGTTCTGGATAATTCCTAGCAGAGTGTGGCTGTGGGTTGTGGGCTGCTATCATTCCCAATGCCCCTTTTCTGTACTGTATGGTAGGTTAGCTTTTGTATGATGATTGGGTGTGTGGTGCATTGTGGCTTGGGTGCTATGTGTCAAAATACAAGGTTTTTCAGATAACCATTGTGGAAAAATATGTCAAACAGCTGTTTCTCTTGTGCTTTTCTTAGTGCTGTGGTGCTGCAGTGTGTCCTGGATCTTCTGAAGAGGATATGGACTTAGCTTCTTTTGTGTGCAGTGGGGTGGTTATTTGTGAAGCTGAGTGGTTTGTGTGAGTGGGTTTGCGGTTGATGCGAGTTTCCAGTTCTTTGTCTAGTCTTCTTATGTCAATGTTAAGGAATGGGAGTCTTTTGTCTGTTGCTTCTTCGCATGTGAATTTGATCCCAGGGAATATGTTATTGAATAGATGGTGTGTTTCTTCAATTTGGGAGTGTTTGAAGATGACGAACATGTCTTCGACATAGTATGTCTAAAATTTTGGTTGAATGGTGGGTAACGCTATGGATTTGAGTTGTTGCATGACTGCTTCTGCTATTTGACCTGTTATGGGTGATCCCATCAAGGTACCTTGTATTTGCTTATAAATTTTCCTGTTGAACTTGAAGTATGTATTGAGGCATAGATCCAGAAGTTTCATGATGGTTTCTGTGGACATTGCGTGTTCTGTGGTGGCATCATGCTTTGGGTATGGTGCTTAGTGAATAGGTGGTGTGGTGACATCGAAGGAGACTATGATTTCTTCCTTGTTGATCTTGAGGTGCTTGGTGACTTGGAGAAATTGTTCTGGGGAGTTTATAGAGTGGGTTAAGTCATTGACCAGATGTCTGAGTTTCCTCTGCATGGATTTTGCTAGTTTGTACATCAATGTTTCAGGTAGAAACATAATTGGTCATAAGGGATCCCATTCATGTGTATTTTTGGAAGTGCTTAGAACCTGAGTGTGGAGAAGTCTTGTGGTTGCATGTGCTTTCTCTCTAGTGGTGTTAGCTGTTTTTCTTTTTCTCTTTTCCTTAGGGTGTCTTTTATTTTGTTCTCTAACTATTTTGTCAGATCATTGTGGATTATTTGGTAAATGTTGGTATCATTTAATTCATTTTTGGCATTGCTGATATAGTCAGTTTTGTCCATTATTACAGTGAGTCTGCTTTTAAGATGACGGTAAAATGACAATGCTTTTGTTTTGTTTCAGTTTCTTAAGTACTATCTTCTTCTTTTGGCTGAGTGTTTCATTGTGTATCATGAGTTGAACATTGGGATGATGTTATCTTGTGTTTCTTGGTCCAGATGGTTGGTTTTAGAATGGATTTGAGGCTGGCTTAGAATTCAATGGGTTTGGCCCCTTTGTGATTGAAATTGAGGCCATATGTGAGGATGGTCTTTTTGTCATCTGATAGAGGTCTGCTGGATAGATTTCTGATCCATAGTTCTGAGTTGTCATCTTGTGATGGGGACATGACCTCCCCATCATAAGACTCATCACAAGACCCTCATTTGACATAACCCACATCTGACCCATCACAAGACCCACCCCAACCCATCACAAGACTCTGACGTGATGTAATTGTCACCTGATGTGACCTCACCATCACAAGATCTACTGACTACACAAAGCCCTTATAAACAGAGGAACACTGACACTGACATCCCCTAAACTCCACTGAAGATATTATCTAGCTTGATAATTAAATGTTTGGAAACCAACTCACAAGCTTGGAGAACGAACCTCTATCCTCAAAATGCAGATTTGTTATTTTCCTCCTCCTCCTCCTCCTCCTCCTTCTCCTCCTCCTCCTCCTCCTCCTCCTCCTCCTCCGAACATAGAATAATAGAGTTGGAAGACACCTTGGAGGTGTTCTAGTCTAGCCCCTTGCTCAAGCAGAAGGACCTATACCATCTCAGACAAATGACTGTCTAGCCTCTTCTTAAAAATCTCCAGTGATGGAGCGCCCATGATTTCTGGAGGCAAGCTGTTCCACTGGTTAATTGTCCTCACTGTCAGGAAGTTTCTCCTTAATTCCAGGTTGCTTCTTTCTTTGAGCAGTTTCCAACCATTGTTTCTTGTCCTGCCCTGTGGTGCTTTGGTAAATAATGTGTTCCATCCCCTGCTTGAGCAGGACACCCCTTACCATTTCAGACAAATGGTGTCCAGTCTCTTTTTGAAAGCCTCCAGTGATGAAAGCCTCAACTTCTGAAGGCAAACTATTCTATTGGTTGATCACTCTCACCATTAGGACATTTCTCCTTAGTTCTAGGTTACTTCTCTCCTTGGTGTCAGGTCCACCATGCAGGTGTCCTGCCATTCTGTTGGAGGGAGGGGAGGAAAGGCTTCTGGCATTCCTTGCATACTTTTGCTTCTGCTATAATCACTTGGGAATTAGGGAAGGGGGGACTGTCGTTGGAGAAGAAGCAGACTACTTCTTAGCTGGTTTCAGCCTGCTTCCAAAGTCTCGTGCCCTGAGAGTGACCTGCACAAAGACCTAACGGCCTAAACAACCTTGGGAATGGTGCCTTATCATCCCCGTTCCCACAGCGGATTCACACCTGGAGATTGGCCCGCTTGACTGGATGGACTATTGGGGTGGGGTTTGCTAGTTGCTCTTTTAACCTATTGATTCATGCGGGAACCCCTCAGATCCTGCCTTCTATGCCTGCTGTCAACTTCTCCTAATAAACATTCCTTTTGGAATGAAGTCATTCCAAGAGTTCTGCTTTCTTGGAAAGAGGGTCTGAGGTGAGTCCATATATTGGGCAGGATCTGCAGAATTCAGTCAGCCCAGAAGGAAGACCCTTACTGTGGGGACTGTGCAAACAATATCGGATTTAGGCATGGAGAAGGAAAAAGGCACCATGGGGGGGGGAAATTTCCCTCCAGGTTGGCCCAAGCTGGCAAACCTCCAGCACCTCCGATGAAGCCATGAACACTGAGCACTGGGATAAGCCGAGGTGGTCGTTGGGCATTGAGAAGAAGGAGGACTGGGATTGGAAAGTGACTCTCAAATGGGACAGTCACCAGCCAGGCTGGAAATGGAGAGGTCACTCTGCCTCAGCGAAAACGAGGATGAGAGATCAGCCCACTTGAGTCGGTTCCTGGAACAAGCCATCGACATGCTGAGGGTCGTCTTCGACTCCCTCAAGGAAGAGAAAGCTGATCCATGTTGGGGCACAGCAAACCCAAGCACGGCTGAAGGGGGAGGCAGCACGGAACCCAAAGCAGTGAACCCGGGTCATTCCACCAGTAGTTTGGAGGTGGCAACCGCGATGACAGTAGCAGCCACCCCTGCATGAGCTGCACCAGTTGACAGAGACAGACATCGGCACAGGGGAAGAAGAGGCCACTGGTCTGGATGAAAATTTCTGCAGCTGGGAGTAAAGTACAACAGGGAGCCTCAAAAATTGGGGTTCTTCCTAGCCCACATCCTGAGTTACATGGAGGAATATGGCCAAGACATCCCTATCGATCACGGGCGGATCAGAATTGTAATCTGGAAGGAGCGACGGCTGAGTGGATGGTGACTCTACATGACGCCGATGCTCCAGAACTACGGAACTTCAACCACTTCATGGCAGCTCTAAGATGGAGGTTTGAGGACCCCTTGGCTGATCAGAAGGCTCGAGAACACATAAAGATGGTGAGACAGGGTCGTCACCCTGTGGCTGAATACACCGAGGAGTTCCAAGCCTTGGCCAGCCAGCTCAACTGGCCAGAAGATGTCCTCATGGGCCACTTTAATGATGGACTAAATGATTATCTATATTATGCCTGCATTCCCTGGGGAGATCCCGATCGGCTCAATGACTGGTACATCTTTGCTGAGGAAGCTGAAATCGATCGAGCCTGGAGATAACAATGCCTGGGGTGGTCCTGGGGACAGGGGAGCCAGCAAAACCAACCCCCACCACACTGAGGTTTTCAGGCTGTTTCAAGTGCGGGAAGAAAGGGGCACCGCACAGCTGAATGTTGCTCAAAGACCCCAGTGTGGAAGCCTGACTGAGCTGGAGGAGGGTAGCCCAGGAAAATGCCACAGAAACCCAAAGAAACAGCCATGAAAAGCATGGAAGTTGTCGAAGTCATAACCCCATCAAAGAAGGCAGGAGGAACTTCAACCCTGACCAGAGAGTCCCCAGAATCGTCTGATGACAGCTCAAAAGACAAACCCCTGATAAGTGGACCCATTGCGCCCCTCAACAGAACCGTAGAACTGTTTAGTCCAAGGATGCCGGAAAAAGTCTTATTAAGAGCCCTGATAGACTCTGGCTGCACCCGCTGCCTCATAAGTCTGACCCTGGTGGGGAACTTAGGAATCCCAGTGAGGAGGCTGAAGAAGCCGATTTCATTTGGCTAATTACACGAGTCCATCGCAGGGGGAATCTTAGCCACCCTAGCCATGCAGCCTGTCCAACTCACCATTGAGGACTATGTAGAGATTCTAATGTTTGTGGTGACCCCTGAAATGGAGTGCCCACTCATTCTAGGAATGGTGTAGCTAATGAAATGAAACCCAAGAGTAGACTGGAGGACTGGAGAACTGAGATTCTCAAAGGGAAAAATCGACGCAAAGGGGACAACCCGGATAAAAAGGGAAGTCAGGGACCCAGAAAGTCCAGCAGTGGTGGATGATGAGGGGGGGGGGGGCTGGAAGGCATCCCAGAAGAACATCGGGATATAGCTGAAGTGTTCAGTGAAGAGAGGTCCGACAAATTACCCCACACACACCGACCTACAGATTGTGCTATTGAAATCTTGCTGGGGCGAAATTGCCCAAACCGAAAATGTATTCCATGACCCCTCAGGAATTGGAGGAATTATAGAAATTTATAGACAAAAATCTGGCGAGTGGTTTCATACAACCAGCAAAGCCTGCTCTTCTGCAAAAAGAGGGATGGGTCTCTTTGCCTCTGCATGGACTATAGATCTCTCAACACAGTGAGCGAGAGCAATCTCTACCCACTCCCCTTAATGAAAGACATGTTCGCATATGTAGTGAAGGGGAATTTTTTTTCAAAACTGGACTTAAGGGAAGCTTAATATCATATCACAATTAAGGAGGGAGATGGCATTCAATTGCCTCCTAGGATGTTTTCAATTTAGGGTTCTGCCATTCGGACTGCAAGGGGCAGCCGCCGTATTCATGCAATTAACAAAAGAAGTGCTCCAAGAGCACCTTTATAAGGGGGTGCTTGTCTACTTAGATGATATCCTGATATTCACAGAGACTAAAGAAGAACATGTCAAACTAGTTAGAGCGGTGTTAAATAAGTTGTGGGCAGCCCATTTGTATGCCAAACTGTCTAAGTGTGAATTCCACAATTACCTGGGGTATCGTATATCCCCTAACAGCATACAGATGGATCCAGAGAAGGTCCGAGCAGTGCTAGAATGGGCTCCGCCCTGCATCCAGAAGCAACTGCAAAGCTTCCTTGGGTTTGCAAATTTTTACTTTCACTCAAATTGCACTACCAATCACAAATCTACTAAAGACCAAAGGGGAGAGGAAGCTGAAACCCAGTCAGCCTTTGAAATGGACTATGGAATATCAAACCGCTTTTGAGAAATTAAAGAGACTATTCTCAGCAGAACTGGTTTTAAAACACCTGGACACCAAAAAATCGTTCATTATCCAGGCAGATGCCAGTGATGTGGCAGTGGGGGCAGTACTGCTTCAGGAAAATAATGAGGGGAAGTTGCAACCCTGTGCCTACATATCGAGAAAGCTGACAGAAACTGAGCAAAGATGGGCAGTCTGGGAAAAGGAAGCTTATGCCGTTTGATGGGTCCTCCTAACCTGGCAACATTTCCTAGAGGGAAACAAAATCTCTTTCGAAGTTTGTAACTGACCATAAAAACTTAGAGGCTTTAAAAATGCCCAGGAAACTGTCCCCTAAACAAGCAAGGTGGCCCCAACATTTCCATTGGTTCAATTTTACCATTAAGCATTTGCCAGGGGAAACAAATTTCCTGGCAGATGCGCTGTCATGATTACTGCAATACAATAGCACCAGGACCAAAATAAGAGACCTGCTCATGCTGCCAATTCAGCTAGCAGCAATGTCAGAACCGCTTCAATACCTCATCCCAAGAAAGCAGAACTCATGGAAGCAGCTCTTCCAAAAGGAACTTTTATTAGGTTACCGCAATACAATAGCACCAGGACCAAAATAAGAGACCCGCTCATGCCATCAAAACAGCTAGCAGCATCGGTCACTATGCGAGTGCAAGCAAGAAATCCCAAACCGCCAGCAAGCCAGGTGGGGTTGGAATTCAGACAAGCATTAGAAAAAGATGAATGGTTCCTAAGCCATAGGCACCTGTGCACAATGAATGATGGACTACCGTGGGTGGGGGGGGGAAACTCTACATTCCAAAGAGCCAAAGGCTAACCTTCATGCAGTTCTGCCATGATTCCAAAGCAGCTGGATACTTTGGGTTCATGAAAACCCTTCACTTAGTGAAGCAACAATTTTGGTGGCCATCAATTAAAAAAGACACTGAAAGCTATGTAGCCAGATGTCCCATTTGCGCAGCAGCTGAGCGAAGGCAGGGGAAAACTCCAGGGTTATTGCAGACGGTAGTCATCCCATTGGCACCCTGGAGGGAGATCTCTATAAAACACTAGGAAGAATGTTTGTACAACACATATACCGACTGCATGGAGCCCCACAATGGATCATATCCAATAGGGGGTGCAGTTCACATCAGAGTTTTGGAAAGCTTTCTTGGACCTTTTGGGGACCACCCAAGAACTGTCATCTAGTCATCATCCACAGACGAATGGTGGGACAGAACGCTCGAACTCAGTACTGGAGCAATATTTGAGATGCTTTATAAATTATCAGCAATTGGACCGACCTACTTCCATTTGCAGAAGTCACCTACAATAATGCTGTGCACTCCAGCACCCGCTTCAATCCGTTCCAAGTTGCAACAGGGCAAAGCTTCAACCCGATGCCTGAATTACCCTCCAATGAACCCACCATTCCCTCCTTGAAGGAATGAATCGCACAACTTCAAAATATCTGGCCAGTTGTGAGAAAGACTTTAGATGAGGCTAGGGAAGCATACAAGTTTCAGGCAGATAAAAAACCCGAACAGAACCCAAGCCTTTCCAAGTAGGCGAGAAAGTATACCTGTCCACTAAGTACCTAAAATCCTGACAACCATCAAAAAATTTGTGGGGCCTTTCCTAATAAAATGGATAATAAATCCAGTAACAGTGGAATTGGAACTCCCTAAAACGCTTAGACAAGTTCACCTGGTGTTTCATTGCAGCCTGTTAAAATGAGAATTGAACTCACCTTTAAGGCCAGCTGCAGCCCCACCTCCTCCTCCAATCATGATGGAGGGAGAATAGCATTTTGAAATCAAAGAAATCTTAGACTCTAGGAAGTATCATGGCTCCACAAAATATCTAGTAGCCTGGAAACACCTCCCTCCCTCCCAAAATGAATGGGTCTCTAAACATCATGTCAGAGTCCCCAGATTACTTAGTAAGTTTCATGCTAAATATCCTGACAAACCTGACTAACCCATGTGTCTGTCTCTCCTCTTTTGTTTCCTCTACAGGTGGATCTCTCATTTTTTAAGGGGGGGGCGGCATGTCAAAACCCAGTTGTTGGGAGGGGGGCCATTTCTTTATCCTTTCTTCCTGTGGGTTCTGCCATATTCCTGAAGGGGAGGGGGGAGTCATGGGTGTTACAATGTATCCTCTTTCTTTTGCTATAGCCGCTACAATGTATCCTATCCACTTTTTTCTATACACTTGCTCTTTGAACTATTTCCCTTGATGCCAGACTGGGGTGAGAAAGAAATGTGCCTCCGGCCATCTGGCTTATCTCTTGCTGCGGAAGGAAAAGTGCAAAGACCTAATGGCCTAAACAACTTTAAGAATGGAACCTTATTATCCCTGTTCCCACAGCGGATTCACACCTGGAGATTGGCCCATTTGAATTGACCAGATAGACTATTGGGGTGGGGTTTGCTAGTTGCTCTTTTAACTTATTGATTTGCACAGAAACCCCTCAGATCCTGCCTTCTATGCCTGCTGTCAACTTCTCCTAATAAAAATTCCTTTTGGAATGAAGTCGTTCCAAGAATTCTGCTTTCTTGGGAAGAGGGTCTGAGGTGGATCCTTACATTGGCATTCCATAGTCCACTTTAACGGCTGGCTGGGTTTCAACTTATCCCTTTGTCCTCAGTAAGTTCATGATGGGAAGGGCAATTTGTGTGAAGGAGGGGGATGAACTGCCTATAGAAATTAGCAAAGACCAGGAAACTTTGCAACTGCTTCCTGGTGTGAGGGACCTCTCATTCCAAAGCAGCACACACCTTTTCTGGATCCATTTTCACCCCTTCATGTGAGATTTGGTAACCTAAGTAATCAATCTTCTCTTTATGGAATTCACACTTCGAAAGCTTAGCATACAGTTTAGCTGTGTGGAGTTTGTTTAAAACCACTCTGACCAATTTCACGTGTTCAGCCTTTGTTAAAGTGTAAATTAATATATCATCCAGGTACACCAAAACTCCCTTATATAGATGCTCATGTAGCACCTCATTTATCAACTGCATGAACACTGTAGGGGCTCTTTGTAATCCAAAGGGAAGCACCTTGAATTGAATACAGCCAAGGAGGCAATTAAACACAATTTTCCACTCATCCCCTTCTTTAATTCTGACTCTGTAATAAGCCTCCCAAAAGTCCAGTTTAGAAAACAGATTTCTCCTTGACAAGTGGGACAGCATGTCCTTCATGAGGAGCAAGGGGTGCACATTTTCCACACATACTTCATTAAGACCTCTATAGTCTATGCAGAAATGAAGAGACCCATTTTTCTTTTCCTGGAATAGCACCAGAGCTGCCACTTGGGGTCTCACTGTTTGGATGAAACCTCGAGCCAGATTTTTATCTATAAACTGCCACAGATCCTCTAGTTCCCTAGGGGTCATGGAATATATCTTGGGTTTGGGAGTTTGGCTCTGGGGACAATTTCAATAGCACAGTCTGTGGGCCAATGAGGGGGGAGTTCATCTGAGCCCCTTTCACTGAAAAGTTCAACCAGGTCTTGTACTCTCTGGGTATGCCTTTCAACCCCTCGCTTTTCACTGCTGCCGCTGCTTCTCTGTCTGGGCTTTCCTTTTCTCCCTGGGGTTTCTTAGGGAACTTCAAGCTTCCTTCCCACCAATCTATCCTTGGGTTCCACTTTTTCAACCCATCAATCCTAGGAAAAGGGGATACTCCATTCCAGGTGTGACTATAAATGTTAGAGTCTTGGAGTGGCTCCCTAAGGTTAAGCCCAGGGACTTGGTGGCAAAGCTGGCCGGGATGCCCCCTGAGACATATCCATTCAGCTGACAAAATATGATGGTTTTTTTTAATCTCCTTAATCGAATACCCAGTTCCCCTACTAAGGTTGGGCTGATCAGGCACCTGGTGCAGCCCGAGTCTATTGGGGATTTAGGACCACCCTTTCTTCCTTGCCCAAGATGAACAGTCTTATGGGCAATGTGATTGGCCCAATCGGCCCACTTACCAAGGAGTCATCGTCGTAGTCACTCTCAGGCATCCCCAGCTCATCCTCCTGTGGGGTCGGAGTTCCCTCTCTTGGTTTTTGGGTTGGGCAGAACTACACGACATCTGTGCTTTTCAGGGCTGAGTCCTTTGGGTTATTGAGTAGGTCTCATTGGCTTCCCTCTGAACAGTCGGTCTCCCTTCTTGGCTGGGGTTTTTGTGCGGCACTCCAGAGCACAATGGCCCTCTTTGCCACACTTGAAGCAGGCTGTTGAGTGCGGTTGAGCTGCTGTGGGTTTGGTTGCCTCTCCTTTCTTTTCTGGGGGAGACCTCTTCCAAGTTTTTCCCAGACCTGTATGGGTTGTGGTTCTGGTCAATCTCTGCTTCTTCGGTTAGGATGCACCAGTTGTTATCCATGGGCAATGCAGGCATTGCACAGGTCATCATTGAGCCCGTCCTGGAAACAGCTCACCAGGATGTCCTCAGGCCAGTTGAGGCAGCATGCCAAGTCTTGGAACTCCTCCGTGTATTCTGTTATAAGGTGGGGCCCTTGCCTGACAGTTTTTATGTGGTCTCACACTTTTCGATCAACTGGGTGGTCTTTGAAATGCCGCCTCAAGGTTGACATGAAGCGATTGAAATTCTGGAGCTCTGGGGCATTGGAGTTTTGCAGGGTCACCATTCAACAGGCTGCACATCTTCCAGGGCCTAATTCTAGCTTCCTTGCTGGGGAGGGTCCTCTCATACACTTGCATGTAGGTGAGAACATGAGCGAGAAAAAAATCCCAATTGCTGAGGATCCCCGTCGAACTTCACCCCAAGGTGAAGGGGTTGGGGTAGGGGTTGGGGTTTAGCGTGGGGTTGGGATCAGGATTGGGATTAGGACAGGGTTGGGGTCAACATTGGGGTTATCCCCCAGTAACATTTTCAATATTTAGCAAACAGATTATTGTCCGGGTACATATGTTTAGCTTACAATAGTTAATATAGTAATAGATAACTGTAGTAAGTATAATAAACAGTAATCATAAACAGTATTAATTAATCAATGCATAACATTCTTCTTACTAGTATGTATTCAAAATAACATATCACATTCCTTTCTCACTAGTTCGTTTTCCTAACCATTGGTAGAGTTATCCCATGTTCTAAAGTAAACTGAATCTTCTTTCACTTTAATCTCTAAAGTCAATCTATCCATTTCTGCACATTCTAAAATTTTCTTAATTAAAATCTCTTCAGTTGGTAAATTTTCATTTTTCCAATATTGGGCAAATACAATTCTCGCTGCTGTCAATACATGCAATATTAAATATTCATTCTCCTTCTCATGATTAGATCCTAATATTCCTAACAAAAACAGTTCTGGTTTGAATTCTATCTGTTTTTTTAATCATCTTTATCCAACCATGCACATATCTTAACACAAAACATTTTTGCTTTAGGGCATGTCCACCAGATATGATAGTAAGTACCTGGTCTTTGTGTACATTTCCAACAATTATTTCAAGTATTTTTAAACATTTTCGCTAATCTTACTGGTGTCATATGCCATCTATAAAACATTTTATACAAGTTTACTTTATATGAGACTGCTTTAGTTAATTTAATATTTCTATTCCATAATTTTTGCCAGTCTTCCATATCTATAGAATATCCAAAGTTTTTTGCCCAAACTATCACTGTTTATTTTACTTGTTCTTCTTCCATCTTTGAATTTAGCAGAAATCTATAGAGTTTCTTTTTTTTTTTAAACAAATTTTTATTGATTTTTAAAATAAACAGAAATACAATTATGGCATACAATAATAATAATAATAAAAACAAAAACAAACTAAAAAACCTCCTATTACATTATATCTTACTACCATACTAGTATACCAAAATACATAAGAAATCCCTTTCCCCCCATCCCCCCCGGACTTCCCAGAACTAAATACAGGAGTAAATAAGCAACCCCCATCTAACTAAAACAATCCAATTATAATACGTACCAATATTAATTTATTTTAACTCCAAAACTCAAAATATAATTATCCATCTTCCCCTGATCCAAGTATCTAAAAATTAAACTTTACCGTTTCTACAAATAAAGAGTTAACTACTAGTCTTACTTCTATTAATCATCCAAATATCTTGAAACCCATTAAAAACCATCTTTAACTTCCTCTAAAACAATATAAGTCCTTTAGAATAATACAATTATATATCATTAATCATTTAAACTCTTTTTTGATCTCCAGTACATATCTTTTAGTCTTACTGCTATTAATCATCCAAATATCTTAAAACCCATTAAAAACATCTTTAAATTCCTCTAAGACAATATAAGTCCTTTAGAATAATACAATTATATATCATTAATCATTTAAACTCTTTTTGATCTCAAATACATATCTTTTAAGTAGAATTTTCTTTCTTTTTTACGACAAATTTTAATAGTATAACCATCTGCTCTCTTCTTTATCAAATACTTCAATCCTTTAAATCTTGTTAATTCAAATAATATATTTCCAAAAAATCAATTCCAAATCAAAAAAATTTAAAAATATAAAACGTTCAAAACGTTCATATAAGATTATCATCAAGAAATTCTTCCATAGCCAGTTTCAAGTCATTCCAATAAAATTAGGGAAAACATTCTTTCAAGAATTAAATAAATTGGTCACCAAATTTATATGGCAAAGAAAAAAACCCAGGATTAAATTAAAACTCTTACAAGATATGAAAGATAAAGGGGGATTGGCGTTACCAGAGTGGGAAATATACTACCAAGCATCGAGCTTAACTTGGCTAAAAGATTGGATGGATTTGAAAAATACTAGGGTTTTAACAACAGAAGGA
>NW_015388013.1:416756-424432 GCF_001527695.2 Protobothrops mucrosquamatus
TATTAAAAAAAAAAAAAGATTATCATCAAGAAATTCTTCCATAGCCAGTCCTTGCTTCCATTCTTTTTTTCATTGCTGATCAACCTTCAAAGCCAGTGAATCTTCCGCCTTTTTCATTAACAATTTGTAGTGTGTTTGAATTTTCTGCTGATAATAAACCCATGTGATTCCATCATAGCAAGATCTTCTGAGAACACAGCAGCAACATCTCCAGCTGGTTTTCTCTGATGCACGACCCATTTCTATAAGCTTTTTTTCCAAAATTTCATCAGGGAGGTACACCAGGACAACCGGATCCATTACCGCTTCCTTTCCCAGCTTTTCATGCTTATCCTTTTCATAATACCTTCAAAGCCAATGAATCTTCCACCTTTTTCATTAACAATTTTTAGCGTGTTCGAAATTTCTGCAGATATGATTCCCTTCTAACAAGATCTTCTAAAAACACAAGCAGCAACATCTCCAGCTGGTTTTCTCTGACGCATGACCCATTTCTATTAGTTTTATTTTCCAAAATTTCATCAGGGAGGTACACCAGGACAACCGGATCTATTACAGCTTCCTTCCCCAGCTTTTCATGCTTATCATTTTCATGATCTCTACCATATAACATATCATTATAAGTTATTTCCATAATATCTTCTTCAACATCTTCACATAACTTATCCACCCATTGCTCTGTACAATCTGGAACTATAAAACTCATTTAGTCAGCAAAAAAGAAGCATGGATTTTTCTTTCTTTCTTTCTTTCACAATTCCGCAGCCATTTTAAAGCCATTCTTCAAACTTCTTGAAAAACACTTCGATAATCCATAAAAATAATAAGTATCACCAACAAATAGACATTGCAAATTCTTTGCAACTAAAACTTTCCAAAAACCGAAAAAAACCCACAATGTATCTCTATCCAGTTAGTAACCAGAAGAGAGTGAAAGTAAAAAGCAAAAGTTTTTTTTTCAGCTCCAAAGAAACAGCAAGCAGCCATTTTCTTCCCACTTTAAGTCCCCACCAAAAAGGAAGATGTTAGTTCAAAATCAAAATTCCACATAAGCCGAAACTACTCCAAACCTCCTGCTTAGTTCCGTCTGCTTGTAATTTGAATCCAAGTAGCTTTCAGTAGCAGAGGTGGGTGCTGCATCTGGCTTCGCTCCAAAAGAAAGGAGCAAAGGCGTCCTGGGGCACGGAGAAGGTCCAGACTCCGGCTGAGCTCTCACCCCCAACCCCGATCAGAAAAAAAACCGGGGTGAGAGGGCGCTCTAAGCCTATCCGGACTGCTCACCCCCCCCTCTTCACCTGAGGGACGGGGTTCCTAGCCGAGAGACAGCTGTTGCACGCTGTCTCTTCAGGCTTTGACGCGCTCCCAGGCGGGAGGCTAACAAAAGCCGCCATTGGTGCAGCCTAACACCACCGGAAGTCTGATCTATAGAGTTTCTTAATCACGTTTTCATCTGTTTTTAACAATATTTGATCAAGTTCTGTCTGTTCTTTATAAAATCTTGTTGTTTTTACATCTTTTTCGTATCTCGTTTGAATTTGCAAATATGGCCACCATGCTAAATCAATACCTTGTTGTTGTGAATCTTGTCTATCTTTCAATTTCCCTTCATTATCCAAGATATTTTTATAAGTCACGACTTTGTCATAGTTAATTAAATTTGGGTAAGCAAAAGCTTGAGGACTTTCTTTTGTGGGTCTGTTTGTAACTCTAGTTCCAATTTTTTAAGGTCTTCTCTCAGCTTTAACGGTAAACGTTTCTTTTTTTTTATTCTTTTTAGAAACATAAGTTATAACCAACCCTCTGAAGTATGCTTTGGCTGTGTCCCATACATTTTGAAGTGATGTTTCCTCTTTCTTGTTTATTTTAAAAAAGAATTCCATTTCCTATGTCGCTAGTTGCAGGAATTCTTTTTCTTTCAGTATAGATTTATTCAAAGATCATCTTGGTTTTTTCTTAATTCCTTTCCAAGTCATTTTTATTGGGTTGTGGTCTGCCGAAACATTAATTTCTATCTCCACATCTTGTATTATCCTTTTCAAGTCCAAAGATGTCTATATCATATCAATTTTAGACCATGATTTATGTCTATTTGAATAAAATGTATATTGTAGTTTTTCTGAGTTTTTCTCTCTCCATATGTTTTGGATACACAATTCTTCTATCATTTTTGAAAACACTTTAGGTAGTATATTTCCTCCTTTTCTTCCTTGCTTAGGGCTTTTATAGTCCAAAGTCGTGTCTGCTATTGCATTAAAGTATCCCATTGTACAAAGATGTTGGTAATTTAGGTCCATACATATTTTCTTATGTAGTTTTTGATAAAATTGCTCTTGCTTATCATTAGGTGCATGTATTGCTACCATCAATATCTGTTTTTGATCCATCATAATTTCCACCATTAGTATTCTCCCCTCTTCATCTGCATAAATTTGTTTGGGGTTCATCTTTTCTTTAATATAAAGGGCTATTCCTCTTTTTTTTTTTTTGAGATGCAAGTGTGAAATAGAGTTTACCAATTTTCAGTTATTCTAAGATTTTAAAATGTTGTCTCTTAATGTGTGTTTCTTGGAGGCAAATTATGTCCATTTTTAGTTTTTGTAGTCTTGTAAAGATTTTTCTCCTTTTTGAAGGAGAATTTAGTCCATTTATATTTATTGATAAGATCCCAGTCAATTATATCTAGGTCTCAGTCTTCTAGTCGATCTTATCTGTCTCTGGTCTCTTGGTCTTGTTGCTTCTTCTGAGTATGTATTTTTGACTTCTTCCTCCTCTGTTTGTTTAGTGGCTCCTTCAACTACTGTTTCTTCTTGTTTCTTGGATTCAGGATCACCTTTTTCCAGAAATGCTCTGTGGTTGTCAAAAAAACTCCAATTTTTTAAGCAGTGTGTTCAGGATCACCTTTTTCCAAAAATTCTCCAATACTTTAAGTGGTGTGTCCAGTCTGTATATTTACGTGTCCCAGTAGATTACGATCCCTTCTGGAATCAACCATCTAAAATTCACTCCTTTTTCAGCCAATTTCCTGGTTAAGAACTGATAGTCTCTTCGAGCCTCTCTTACCCTTCTAGGGATTTGTTTGAGAACTACTATTTCTTTTTCTTTATATTTTAACGGTTGATCTCTTACTTTACTCAGAATCTCATCTCTTGTGGATTTTTTAAGAAATCTAATGTGCACTTCCCTAGGCACTTTATTTCTTCTAGCATAGTTTGAATTGACTCTATAGACTTGATCCAATTCTCCTTCCATTTGGATTTTCCCCATTCCTAGAGCATCTGCCAGTAGCTCAGTTTGCAAGTCTAAGAGATCCTCTTCCTTATCTTCTATTATCTTTTGGAATCTTAGAAAATATGAGGCCTTTTCCATTTCTATAACTGCTAACAAGTCTTCCAATTCTCCATTTATTTGGGCCAATTTTTCATTTTCATCTTTTAAGGCTTCTAGTTTCTGGTCAACTTCAACTGATTTATCTTCCATTTTTTGAATTCTTTGCTGATTATCTATAATCATCTGCTTAAAATTTTCAATTTGGAAATCTATATTGTTAATTTTTTGATTCATTTTATCAAGGTCATTTTTCAACTCTTCATGGTTTTTTGTCGAATTTGCCGTCTGAGCTGCAATTGCTTGCAAAATTGCTTGAGTATCTTTTTGAAGAATATCCATCTTTTCTTGCTGCAGCATTGTAGTAATTGATTTCTGATATACTGGACTTGCAGAAGTCGAGGCAGGAGCAGAAGATCCTTTTTCCCCCAAGTTTGGATAGATTTGAAGCGCTCATCTTTTTCTTTACTTCTTATATTGTCATCCACCAGGTAGCCAAATGGCCAGTTTTTATAATCCAATAGGCTCCTATTAGTTAGGAGGGGAAGTCCATAAAAATAGTTAAAAATAAAAAGAGGAAGGAAAAATAAAAATAGCAACAGGGAAAAAGAAGGGAAAAAGGAAAAAAAGGGAGAGGGAAAAATGCTCCCAAAGTAAAAAGGGAAAAGAAAAAAGAAAAGAAAAAAGAACAAAAATGTCAAAATTATAATCCACCAAATTCTGTTCTAGGGAATTTCTTAATTTTCAATTCTTCTAAGACAGTTTGTTATAGTTCCAAAGAATGCAGTATTTGTAATCCAGAGAAGTCAGATGGCTCCAAATGCTATTTTATTTATAGATATAGTCTATCTTATAAAACCAGGTAAACCAAAATAAAGTCTTTTCTCCAGCAAAGTTTTCAAGGACTTTCAGATAAGCAATGTCTGGGCATACAGCCAAAATTCTAATCTGAGTAAGCTCCAGTCAAGGGAAAGTGGACATAATTCTTAATTTAACCACAAGGTGGTACTAGGTGTCCATTCCCAGCATGTTTAAAAGGGGAAAAAAGAGAAAAAGAAAAAAGGGATCAAAAATAAAAGTAAAAGTTTAAAAGATTTAAAAAGTGAAAATTGCAGTGGCTTTCCAACTAAAAACAAAGACAAAAAATCTCTATAAAAGCTGGAGCTTCCCAAATTTATCTTATGCCTCAGACAGCTTTAGAATATAGAAAGTTTTTAGTTTGCCAAAAGGCTTAAACTGCCGCTTAAATTCAGGAGGGGGGGAAGAGAAAGAAAAAATTCCACCCCCTCCCTAAATAGCTGTAAAAGAGCTATTTGCCAAACAGGTATCCACTTCTAGTGAGAAAGGAAAAAGTATTCTCAGTTTGCTGCCGCTCTAAGAATCTTCGTCTCCAAAGATCAGCTGGTAATGGCGGACCACATAAATGCGGTCAGCCTTTTTTCTGCCGATTCCGAGGGCTCCTTTGGATCCAGCAAGCCGGCTACCACTGACCCCCGGTCTTCAAAACTTCACCCTTTGGTAGCCACCTCTCCGGGGCGACTTTCAGTCCAATTGGACCCACTGGCAGGCAAAAATCGTACCCGGGGAGAGGAGAATCATTCCCCCAGGTCTATTGTTCAGCAATGTAACCGGAAACTCATCTTTTTTCTTTCTTCTCTGTTCTAAGTAATTGTGCCTATTTTTTTTCCTATCCTTTTTTCTGCTTGTTTGTGCTCATTCTTCTACCTTATTATTTGTTTAACCTTCTTACTACTATGTTAGTTTTATTTATCCTTTTCTTCCCTTTATTTTTTTTAAAGTTTTTGAGCTCCAATTCCTTTTTATTCTTTACTGGAGGTTTCCCTCCCTTCCTATTGGGACCTCAAACTTAATTGTTTCCTTCATTTCTGTTGCTCGCTGCTCTGGCCTTTTGTTTTCTCTGCCAGCTCCCTTCTGTCTTTTGGTGCTCATCTCTGCTCTGGTCAGGCCTGCCGTTCAGCTTTCCGGTCAGCTCACTTCTGCTGTCTGGTCTCTCCTCTCAGCTGGCCACTCAGTTTGAGAGATTGGAGCTCTCTCCCTCCAAGCATTTCTGTTGCTGCTGCTGCTACTGCATTTCTCTGCACCCCTTTGGTTTTGCTGCTACCAATTCCTCATAGCCATGGACAGCTGTAGGCCTCTTGTCCTCTGCCAGACCAGGCTAGCAGGAGGTGGGGGAGGGGCCTCCTGATCTCGCTGGGGAGGGAATGCTGATCCAGACCTCCACCTCAAGCAAGTCTCCACTGGAGAGGGCTGCGGACCTGGAAGGAGGCAGGGAGAGGGCTGTGGTAGTTGGACTGTCTCTATTTTGCTGGGCCCTGGGTCAGACTGCCTGGTTGCCCCCTCGAACTGGGCTGCCTTGATTGAGTTCCTCCATGTAGATGCAGTTCTATTAAAGATTATACATTGAGTGTGGTTGGTCAGCCAGTTACCAATCCATCTGGTGGTGATGCTGTCTATCTCACATTTTTCTAGATTGTCAAGAAGTAGGCTGTGATATATTTTGTCAAATACCTTACTAAAATCTAATTATACTATGTCCACAGCATTTTGCTGGTCTGCTAATTTACTCACTATGTCAAAGAATGACATACATTTTGTTTAGTATTATCTGTTTTTGACAAACTCATGTTGGTTTCTGGTTATAAATTTGCTTGTTTCTAGGTGTTTGAAGATCTGTTGCTAGACCACATCTGGAATACTGCAGCCAATTTTGGTCACCATATCACAAAAAAGATGTTGAGAGTTTGGAAAAAATTCAGAGAAGAGCAACTTAGATGATCAAAGGCCTGGAGACTAAAACATACAAATAATGGCTGCAGGACTTGGGCTTGGCTAGTTTAAAGAAAAGAAAAACTAGGGGAGACATGATAGCAGTATTCCAGTATTGAGGGGCTGCCACAAAGAAGAGAGGGTAACATTATTCACCAAAGCACCAGAGGGCAGGACAAGAAACAATGGTTGGAAACTGATCAAAGAGAGAAGCAACTTGGAATTAAGGAGAAACTTCCTGACAGTGAGGACAATTAACCAGTGGAATAGTTTGCCCCCAGAAATTGTGGGCACTCCATCACTGGAGATTTTTAAAAAGAGGCTAGACAGTCATTTATCTGAGATGGTATAGGTTCTCCTGCTTGAGCAGAGGCTGGACTAGAAGGCCTCCAAGATCCCTTCCAGCTCTACTCTACTCTACTCTACTCTACTCTGCTCTGCTCTGCTCTGCTCTGTTCTGTTCTGTTCTGTTCTGTTCTATTCTATTCTATTTAAGGATTTCCCCAGATATTGATGTCAGGCTGATTGATCTATAGTTTCATGGATGGTTTTTTTTTCCTGTTTTGAAGATTACAACTATATCAGCTCTTTTCTAGTCCTCTGGCAGTTCCCAAGTGCTTCAGGATTTTTGAAAAATATGGTTCAGTGATTTTGAGATCACCTCTGCCAGCTCCTTAGAACCATGGGATGTAATCTGTTCTGTTCTGTGCATTGGTAAGGCATTGAGATGAGGCAGGAGTAATAACAGTTGTTACTTTATTAAAGCTTCAACAGAACCTCAACAGAACAACACAGAAGATGGTGTGGATCTCTTTTATACCCTTTTGCAGGGACAGTGTCAGCCAATAAATGCAATGTATTTTCCTGCTTTGCGCAATAGGCTGGAGACAGCCTGTCTGGCCCGGGCAGCCATGTGGTCTGCCCGGGTCTCTCTGCAGCTTCCTGCACCTGCTCTGTTAATCACAGGCCCAGGACATAATACCCCTCCTCTCTTAGTTAAAAAAAAACCACACACCACTATTTTTTTAACTACTCCAAAGTTATTCTTTTGAGCGTGTTCTTATTTCTAGAGAAATACTAGGCCTGCCCGCTTACAGACAGGAATCTTACGTAATCTTGTAAGAACTTTGGAGGGCCTCTGGCCCGTTCCGACTGTATCGGAGCTGCTGCAAGTGCCCGGTCTGCAAGCTCGCCTGCCAGGCTCAGCAGACTGGGACTTTGAGGCCCAGTTGATACAGGCAAACCCACATCTTGCTGACTGGCCTGGTCCGGATGTCAGAATCCAAATATATTCCATCTCTAGTTATCAACTATGAAAAACCGCATTTCTGCCTGCTCTGGATTCTGTCATACGATGAAGGGAAGTGGGTGAACAAAGGGGCTTTATGGCCCTCACTTCTTTCAGCCTACTTCAAAGGGACTGGATGTGGATATCACCAAAAGGACTAACAATAACAATGGGGGTCATTAGCTTTCATGTAATCCTTTCTGAAGTCTCCTCCCGGCAGTGAGGAAAAGGGGGTGAGAATGTAATGCCTGGGATTGTCGCTGGGAGAAGGGGGTGA
>NW_015388013.1:424532-435400 GCF_001527695.2 Protobothrops mucrosquamatus
CGGTAGACCCAAACTTTTGTCCATCTGACTTCGGCTGGCTCTTTCTGGTAAGCCCAGACCAGAGTTCCTTGGTGGGGTGGAATTCCCTAGGTCAGCGAGAGACCCCGGTTGGGAGCACTGTCCTGTAGGCACAAGGCCTGCAGTAGGTGTGGCATGAAAAGCCAGTTGCGTGCAATGTCCCATGGACTCAGTGCCAGAGTCAGGAGCTGCCTCATTGGCAAAACCCCTGTTTGGAGAGTGCAAACCCCCGCTTTTGCAGAGAGACTGAGATCCACGATCGTGATTGTGGTCCTCCTCGCCCCTGAGAGCAGAGTCAGGAGCGGAAGGGTGACTAGGTAGCCTCCATCGCAGGTGGTCAATGTGCCGACACAGCACATGACCATCATCCAAGGCCACTTCGTATGACAGTGGCCCTGTAACTTTGCAGACCACTGCTGTCACCCCGAGATGTCCAGGTCCATAGTTTCTTGTCCAAACCGGATCACCCACCTGTAGTCTCCCAGGTGCCCGTGGCTGTGATACCTGTGAAGCCACCCAGTCTGGGTGCAACCTGTCCAGTTTGGTAATGAGACAGCGACCCCAGCGGAGTTCAGATGGGCTCTTGCCTGTAGCTGGGCAAGGTGTGGTGCGGTGGCAAAGGAGAAAATCAGTTAACCTGTGGTGCCAGCTCCCGTGAGTGAGCCTCTTCAAGGCATCTTTGGTTGTGTGGACCATGTGCTCAGCTTGGCCGTTGGAAGCCGGATGAAAGGGTGCCGAAGTAGCATGACGAATCATGTTGGCTTGCAGGAAAGCCTGGAACTCTGAAGAGGTGAATTGAGGCCTGTTGTTGAAGACAAGAACATCTGGTAGCCCATAAGAGGCGAAGATCCCTCTCAGCACCTGGATGGTCCTGGCAGTAGTCGTAGTAGACACTGGAATGACCTCTAGCCATTTAGAGTGACTGTCCACAACAATGAGGAAGAATTGCCCCTGAAAGGGGCCAGCGTAGTCAATATGAATCCTCGACCAAGGAGCATGTGTGTCCTCCCACCTGTGTACAGGAGCCTGTGGCATTTCAGGCCTAGACTGTTGGCAAATGTGGTACCCCTGGACCTGGGTCTCAATCTCCTTATCATGCCCAGGCCACCAGAGATAGCTGCGCGCAAGAGCCTTCATCCGGACTATGCCCGGATGTCCCTCATGCAGAGAATGCAAGACTCTAGTCCTCAATGAGGTTGGGATCACTACCCTGCTACCCTACAGGACACAACTCTTAAAGGTGGATAGCTCATGTTTCCTTTTCCAGAAACTCTGGAAATTAGAGCCAGGACACGTGTCAGGCCATCCTGACAGCACCCAGTTCAACACGCATGTTAGCGTGTGATCAGTGGCTGTTTCTGAAGCCACATCCCCTGCATTGAGGGGAGACTCAGGCAAATCCTGGTTAGCCAAGATGTGGTTAGCTGGAGCAGGATCTGATTCTACAAGCTGTAGAGGCAACCTACTAAGGCCATCTGCATGGCCCATTTCTTTGCCTGGTTTGTGAACCAGGGAGTAATCATATGCAGAAAGGAAAATTGACCACCTCAGCATTCTAGGAGAAATTATGTGTGGGGTTTGCTTGTTTGTTGTGAACAAACCCAGCAATGGCTTATGGTCTGTAAAGACCATAAAGTGGCGACCATACAAAAAGTCATGGAACTTTTTTATGCCAGCCACTATGGCCAAGGCTTCTCTGTCTATCTGTGCATAATTACACTCTGCAGAAGACAGAGTCCTTGAATAGTATGCTACAGGAACTTGTGTTCTATCAGCCTTGAGGTGGCTTAAGATAGCCCCGATCCCATAAGGGGATGCATCGCAGGCTATACACACTGGCAGCTGCTCATTGAAATGAGCGAGAATAGCATTTGAAGACAACAATGCCTTAACCTCAGCAAAACTCCTTTCGTGGACGTGTGTCCACTTCCATGGAGCCTTTTTGTCCAAGAGCCAGTGTAACGGCTCTGCCACTTCAGCCTTGTGAGGGAGGAAGGAAAGGTAAAAATTTAGAAGCCCAAGGAAGGCTTGAAGCTCGCTCTTCGACTTGGGACTTGGGGCCTGCTGAATTGCTTTGAGCTTAGATTCAGCAGGATGGATGCCTTCGGCATCTATGCGAAACCCCAGGAATTCAGTGGAAGTTACTCCAATTTTGCATTATTCCTGCTTAAGCTTCAGCCCCGCTTCGCGTAATTGCAGCAAAATGGACCGAAGCCTTTCAGCCAGGTTTTTGAGTGATTCTCCTGCGATGAGGACATCATCAAAGTAAGGGCAAACTCCCTGAATGTTATGGAGTGTACGCTCCATCATGCTTTGAAAAATGCCAGGGGCTACGTTAACCCCGAACTGCAGTTTTCTGACTTTGAAAACTCCGCCGTTGCATCATCCACCGGTAGCTGTTGATAGGCCTGAGCCAAATCGAGTTTGGCGAAAACTCGGCCTCCTTTAAGTGAGCCCAAAATGTGGCTCACCACCAGCACCGGATAAGAGTGCTGCTGTGGACTTCCGGTTCCGGTACGCGGTGACGCCGGTCGTGTCTGGGGACTTGTCTCCAGTCCGGCCGGGTTTTCTTCGTAGGTAGAACCCCCGCTGGGTCGAAAGTTGCCCTGGAGGGGCAACCACCGAGAAGGAGGCTTGCTGGTGGCTGCGGGAGAGCAGCAGCTTCTCCCGCGGCTCCAGCTATTTCCTTAGGGCCGACGAAGCAACGATCGTCCTGCAAGATGGCCGATCATCCTGCTGCACCAGCCGAAGTCACAATTACAGCTAAGCGATATTAGACCCACCGCGGAGGATCTGGGTGAGACTCCTTTAGTCCCTCTCCTTACTTGGTCTTTTTTGCCTGAAAAAACTTGGGTTGGAATTATTTCCCTGTTTGGGAAGAGCGGCTTCTGTATGTGTGGGAAGAGAGGCGTTGAAACTTCTTAAAGACTATACTTTATTTTTACTCATTTTGGGATACAAAAAACAACAACACTTTTTTGAATTTTATTAAGAACTAACATTGGAAGAATATTTCTTTCTCCACTCTTTCCTTTAAAAGAGAGAAAAAAGGAAATAAATGGTGTCTGGAAAAGTTTCTTTTTTATTTACTGAGGCTATCTAGTGGTGAAAAATTAATATTGCAACTATTTCTTGGATAAAAACCTGACCTTCAAAATATTCCTGGAAGAGATAAGCTGGTGCAGCCCTCATTAAAATAATAATAATAATAATAATAAAGAAAAGACTTTCTTTGACTACTTTTAAAATGGAGAAACTCCACTCTCATTTAAACTGTAAGCTTATACTGGAAAAGATTTATGAGGTTTCTGAAGAAATATGTGCTATAAGGAAAAGGATTACTACAGAACGAAAAGTTGATGCCACCCCAAACTTTCAAACTGATCTTCAGACTACATCTGTTTATGCTATAAACCAAAATATACCAGAAGAGGAACTAAAGGAAATTAAAGAGGAATCCGTTGCAATGAAAGAGATCACCACAGAACTAACAATCAGAAATTCTTCTTCAAATTTTAAAAGTGATGTTCAGAATACGCCTGACTACTCTACAAACCAAAATACACTAAAAGATGACTTCATTGAGGATACAGAGGAGCTTATTTCATCCTACAAGCATTTTATCTATATTTGTGAGGACCAGAAAAAACAAAGATGGAAATTTGAAATCCAAATGACAGGAAACTCATTACTGCCTCAAATAACACCACAAGCAACAAAGAGAGATTTACCGGTTGGAAGGGAAGTGCTGTTGTGGAAACCTGCCTGGCAGAAAAAAAAGCCTAGAATAAGACTGAAAAAAGAAATTTAAAATTATACATATTGGATATAAGGCATTTTAGAACTATGGACTGAGTTAAGGATTAGGTTTCTGAATATAAATAAGAAAAATGGGTGATTAATGTATGAAAAGTATTATATAAATGGAATGAAGAAAAATGAAGAGATGTTTTAGATCGGGATTGAATTAACAGTTAATGGAATGTGATTTTAATAAGATGATGCGTTCACTTTGATAATATGGATGATAGTAGGTTTGATAATTAATTGGATGAAAATAGACCCTTATCTAAGGGACTCAAATTATTTAAGGTTGTCACTACTTTGTCAAAAAATAATAATGATGGATTGATGGATGAGATATGTATAGGATAGATTAATGTTTATTTTAATTGGGAGAGATTTGTGGAAGAAATAAATAAGATCTATGATGAAATTAAAGAAATAGGACATATTTAGAAGAGATACCTGAACTGATAATGTGTGTATTTGAAGTTAAATTTGATTATGGTTTTGTAATTGTATAAAGATTTAAAACAGGTTTAGGATTAATAGAAATTTAAGGTAGAAATAATTTAAATAGTTTAAATATATAAGCTATTTGAGGGAAATAAAGAGGGAATATATGGTGCATTGATTGAATTACTTATGTATGTTCTGGTTTTGGATTTTCAATTACCCCAGCCCCACGGTGTGTCTTGAGCACTTTGTATTAATTAATTAAAAAACCAATAAAATTTGTTTAAAAGAGTGCTGCTGTAACGCTTTGTTTAGCGTGCATTTATAGTCAGCACAAATGCGGACTTCCCCGTTGGCCTTGAGTGGCATGACTATGGGTGTTTCCCATGGACTGCTATCCACAGGTTCCAAAATACCTTGCTGTAGCAGTTTATCCAGCTTGGCATTAATCTTTTGCTTAAGCGCAAAAAACACCCGATGAGGCTTAATCCTAATCGGTGCAATGGAGGGATCTAACCACAAAGCAATGGAAGGCCCCTTGTATGACCCAAGCTCTGGGCTGAACATATCAGCAAACTCCTTGCAAACTTCCGCAAGGCCTGCCATTTGCAAGCTGTGTAGCCCAGTCACTTGAATCCCAAGTGCCTTGAACCAATCGAGTCCGATTAGACTGTGCGGTCACCCTCAACCACAATGATGTCCAGAAACCCTTCGAAATGCTTACACTGCACTCTGAGCGTGGCCTCCCCTTTCACACTGATTCGGGAATTCTGGAAGTCAATTAAGATAAGATCTGATGGCCTGAATTTAATTCTCTGGCCGCTCCAATAGCAGATCTGCTTGAGGGTTTTCTGAGAAATGATTGACAGAGCTGAACCTGTGTCCAGCTCCATTGTTAAGGGGACCCCCTGCAATTTGACATCAAGACGTAGCTTCTTTTTTAATGGGTGGTGACCCCTGTTCTCAAAACGCTCCTGTGGGACGCGCAGAAGCCCAACCTATTCTGGCTGGGGACCCTGATACCTTTCCGAGGAAACTCTTCCGATGGATGGTCTTTCTTGCGACCCAAACAGACGGCAGCTATGTGGCCTTGCCGGCCACACGCCCAGCAAGTAGCAGTGCGAAAATGGCAGTCGGAGCGCTTGTGGCGTCCTCCACATCCAAAACACTGAGGGAATAGAACTTCCTTGTCAGACCCCTTGTCAGCTCGCTCTTGGGGCCTTCTCTCTGCTGGCTGCTGCAGACGGTCGACCTCATTTTTGGAATCCAGTTCGGATACCTCTCAAGCAACCTCTTGATGGATGGAGCCCGAACTTGTACAGTTCTTGGAAAGCCACAAGGCCTTAACAGCTTCTCCCGCTGCTTCGTCGGCCATGATCTCCCTTAGCGCATCTTGGAAGGAAACGTCTTCCTTCACAAAAATCTTTTGTTGCAGCTCTCGGCTCCTCAAGCCACAAACTAGCCGATCACGCAGCCATTCTTCTAAGTCTTTGAATTCACAGGGCCTTGCAGCTTGCCGTAGAGCAGCAATAAAGTCCGCAGCAGACTTTCCTGGATGTTGGTCCTGCTGCTCAAATGCATGACGCCATGCAATCACCGAAAGCTTTGGTTCAAAATGCTCTCTTAACATTTTCTTAAGTTTCGTATAAGCGATGGATTCCAACGGTGCTGGGGCGACCAGGTTCTCAGCAATATCAAATGTCTCTTGCCCACAGACACATAGTAACGTTGCGGCTTTGAGCCTGTCCTCCCGAACCTGGTTTACCCGAAAGTAGTTTTCTACCCAGGTAATGTATGAACTCCAACGTTCAGGGTGCGCTGTATTGAATTTGGACAGACGCCCAATCTTAGCCATCACTTCTCCTTGGTGGCCTTGTCAACGCCTCGTGCTGCTCCGGCTTGCGAAGGGGTTCCAGAACAAATCTTGCTGAACTCTCCTCCAGCATTTTTGTACTGGCAGGCAGAACAACACACAGAACAACAGAACAACACACAAGATGGCGCGGATCTCTTTTATACCCTTTTGCAGGGACAGGGTCAGCCAATAAATGCAACGTATTTTCCTGCTTTGTGCATGCGCAATAGGCTGGAGACAGCCTGTCTGGCCCGGGCAGCCACGTGGTCTGCCCGGGTCTCTCTGCAGCTTCCTGTACCTGCTCTGTTAATCACAGGCCCAGGATATAACATAATCCATCTGGTCCTGGTGATTTGAACTCATCTAGAGTAGATACATGTTGTCTTACCATTTTCTTGGCTATTTTGATTTGTATTCCTAATCTCTCTTTTATGGTACTGCTAATTTGATTTTTTGACTTTGTTCTATTGCTTGTGCCTTCATTATGTCAAATTCCAATCTGACATGGTCATGGTCCTCCAAACATCTTACAACTTCAACCTCTTCTATCATTTCATTTCTTTTAGTAAAGATTAACTCCTTGTTTTGTTGCATTTCTATAGAGATGTAACTATTTCTTATATGTATTCAATTATTAGGTCTGTTTCTTAGTAGACCCAATAAGCTTAACAAACTCCCTCCAGAACTTCACAGTAAATTGAACCCCTCTGTCTGAAATAATCTGCTTAGGAGCTGCATGGAGCTGATAGATGTGCTTCAAAAACATCTTGGTCAGTTTCTGAACAGAGGGAAGCCCTGAACAAGTGATGAAATGAGCTTGTTTGGAAAATAGATCAATCACAGTCCATATTACAGTATTTCCCTTGCTCTCGGGCAGGTCCACTAAAAATCCATAACTATTTCTTCCCAAGGCTGGGAAGGGTCAGCTACTTGCTGCAAGAGCCCTGGAGGCTTTCCAGGACATTTCTTCATAGCAGCGCAGGTGGCACAGCTTTTCACATAACTCTCAATGTCTTTTTTCATGCCTGACCACCAAAACTGCCTTTGCACCAAATGTAATGTTTTCAGGAACCCAAAGTGACCGGTCTGCTTTGCATCATGCTAAGGGGCTTTGATCCTGAGGACACTCAGGAGGCACAGCTTAGAATCCTTCCAGGCTAACCCTCCCCAAAGGGTTAATAGAGATTTATTGTCCTTGAACCAGGTGTCTGTCTCTAATTGCTCTTTAAGTCTCTTCAGTAAGCGGTCATCAGGACTGGTGGATTGCTTTCACAACTGAGTTCTAGTGGTTCTTTGAAAGGTAGGTTGCAGTAGAGGAATGATAGAATTAATGACTTACTTTTGGTGGCTTTTGAACTGAGGCATCCTAGACAAAGCATCAGCCAAAAAATTCTTACCCTCTTGAAGATACTTTAAGGTGAAATTGAAATGGTTGAAGTATTGAGCCCACTGGACTTGTTTTGGGGATAATTTATGCCCCCCTCAGAGCTTCCAAATTTTTGTGATCAGTCCACACTTCAAAAGGAATCTCTCCCCCCCCTTCCAAAAAGTGGTGCCATGTTAGTAATGCCCATCATACCACAAAAGTCTCCTTCTCCCAAACGGCCCATCTCCTGTCTATGTCGGTCAGTTTTTGGAAAGTGTAAGTGCAGGGTTGTAATTACCCTTGGTGATTTTTTGTAAGAGGACATCACCCACAGCACCCACAGCCACATCATTCACATTGTCTTGAATGATGAATTGCTTTTCAGGTCAGGGTGCTTGAGAACAGGTTCGGCTGCAAAGAGTCTTTTTAGTTTCTCGAATGCAGCTTGACATTCTAGGGACCATAGCAAAGGCTGACAAGGTCGGGGTTTCCCCACCCTTTCCCCATTTTCAGTAAGTTGGTTATCAGCATGGCTATCTTCACGAAAGAGGGGATCAATTGGTGGTAAAAGTTAGCAGACCCCAGAAAGCTTTGAAGTTGTTTACAGGTGTGAGTGGGTTGCCATTCCAATACAGCTTTCACTTTTGCAGGATCCATTTCTATTCCCTCATTTGAAATTCGGTACCCTAGATAGTCAAGGTGTGTCTGGTGAAACTCACATTTAGATAGCTTTGCATACAGTTTAGCCTTCAGTAGTTTCCTCAGCACTTCACGGACCAATTTAATGTGCTCTTCCTTAGTCTCAATGTAAATGAGAATGTCATCAAGATAAACTAAAAAACCCTTATACAAATGATCATGAAGTACCTGGTTGATTAACTGCATAAATACAGCAAGTGCTCCTTGTAGTCCAAAAGGCATCACTTTAAATTGGAAGGTTCACAGGGGCAATTGAAGGTTTTCCATTCGTCCCCCTCCTTAACCCACACTTGGTAATAAGCCTCTCTTAAATCCAACTTTGTAAAAGCTTTCCCTTTTTCTAGGTGGGTCAATATGTCCTTCAGTAAGGGAAGGGGGTACATGTTCTC
This sequence comes from Protobothrops mucrosquamatus, assembly GCF_001527695.2. Lineage (NCBI taxonomy): Eukaryota > Metazoa > Chordata > Lepidosauria > Squamata > Viperidae > Protobothrops > Protobothrops mucrosquamatus. The sequence goes on from NW_015388013.1 coordinate 433,099, forward strand.
TATGCTGACAATGTTTAACATTTTAAAATCCATGCATAATCTCAGTGAACCATCTTTCTTTTCTTTGAACAATACAGGGGCTGCTACACATGATTTTGCTGGTTGGATAAAACCCCGAGCCAGGTTCTTATCAATGTACTCTCTAAATTCCTTCATCTCTCTTGGTGTCATTGAGTACACTTTTGGCTTTGGGAGTTTGGCCCTGGGTAAGATTTCAATGGTGCAATCTGTAGCCCAGTTGGGGGAGGGGGAAGACGTCACACTCTTTCTCACTAAGCACCTCGGCTAAATCATGGTATTCAGTTGGGACAAGCTGGATTCATGGCAGCTTTTCTACAACAACCTTTAGTGTCTCAGGGTGCTCTTCCTGAGCCTCATTTATGGTATAGTCCTTATGTCAGGTCCCCAAATCCTTATTATTTTCCATGCATAAGTGCTCTTATTTGGGTCCTGCCATTCTGCTGGGAGAGGGGAGGAGTTTGCTTTCACTTGGGATAACTTTCGCTTTCTGCTTCTCCTCTCCCGTCCCTATCCACTTGAGAAAAGACTGTGTCTCCATTATCAGGGAGACAACTATGGAGAAATGAAACTGGAGAAGACCTTGAGATGTGTGCCAACTGTGCCTGTTACCCAAACATTGTACCACCTGTGAATTGACTGGATTTCAAATGGACACTATGACTTTGGTGGGAGGAGGAAGATTGCTAGTTTAACTATACCATTTAAGCGGGTTTCCCCCAGATCTCGCCTTGACTTCCCTACTGTCACTGACCCCTCATAAAAGTTTCTTTTGAGACAATGCCTGTTTCAAGAGTTCTGCTTTCTTGGATGGTTAGCTGAGGTGGGTCCTTACATAAGGTGAGATCTGGATAGTACTCAACCCAGAGAAGCTATTGCTCTGTCGGGGGAGTTGCAACTGAATTCCACATGGAGGAGTTCCAGGCAGAGAAATGGGCTGAAGATCTCCTCTGTTTGAAACCTGAAGAGAGCCTCTCCAGGCAACTGGAAGAAGCTGGGCCTTCTGGTGAAGAAGATTGAACCAGATGGTCACTCGGGGTCAGAAAAAAAGAAGGATGGGAAGAAAAAGCCCTGAAAGTCACCCTTACTCGAGGTGGAGGGAAGAAAAACGTGAAGAAGAAAAATCCAGAACCTGCCCCTCCTGATAAAGATAGAGAAAAGGGAGAATCAAAGTTGGAGACAATGGAAGCGGTGATGGAGTATGTGAAACAGACCCTTGATGAATTCAAGGTGGATCTGAAAGAACACCTTGAATTGGAGGAAGAGTTGGAGGGGGAATCGGAGGAAGAGGAGTCAGAGGTCCGAGAGATGGCAGCAGCTAGAGCCCTGTCGGCAGCACTGTGGCAAGGTTGTCCATCTCAAGGAACCAGAGGCAGACCACCTAAACCGGCGGAGGTGAAGTCGATTCCGATCGGAGTGAAGTTTGATGGAGAAGCGATTGGGGTATTTCCTGGCACAAGTGTTCACCTACATGCAAATCTATGGAAGAACACTGCCTATCGATGTAGAAAAAGTTCAGGTAGTCACACTAGCTTTGCAAGGTAGAGCAGCTGATTGGATGGTGACCCTGTACAACTGTAACACACCAGAATTGAGAAATTTCAACCGCTTTATGGCCTGCAGATGTTTTGAAGACTGGCTGGCAGACAAGAAAGCCTGGGAGTGCATAAAGAAAGTGAAGCCAGGAAGAAGACTGGTGGCTGAATATATCGAAGAGTTCAGAGAATTGGGCAGAAGACATCCTGGTAAGCTGTTTCCAGGATGGGCTCAACGAAGAGTTGTACAATGTCTGTGTAGCTCATGGAGCCCCGGGACAACTGTATGATTGGTGCCTGCTAGTTGAGGAAGTGGAGATCGATCAACGCAAGCACCTACACCGCTCGGTGAGACCAAGCTTCAGACCACAGCCAGAGAAGTGAGGGGAGACCGCTCAAGCTTCACCTGCCCTGCCTCACACCAGTGCCTGCTTCAAATGTGGTAAAGAAGGGCAACGAGCCATGGATTGCCACAGCAAGACACCTGCCAAGAAAAAGGATTGTCTACTGGCTGGAAGATACCCAAGAACCTCACTGCACTCCCAGGAGACTGCGATGATATCTGAAGAGGTTGTAGAGCTCCCCCATGGTCACAACAGAGAGGGTCGAGCTTCACCTCCACACTACAATGACCCAGAAGGGATGGAAAGCGACTATGAACATGACCCATTGGTGAGTGGGCCAATAACAGTGCCCCTAGAACTTTCCATACCCAGCACTGGGAGGACAGTAAAATTAGCAGCCTTGCT